>NC_053431.1:70052837-70152555 GCF_007990345.1 Gossypium hirsutum
CATGGTATGAGCTTGTATACCGCCAATTCGTAGCTCCGTATCGTATGGCACTACCGAGTAAAGAATTGAAAGCTCAATTGCAAAGTGCGGTAAGGTCGCTCGACCGAGTTCTCACCTTGGGTGCACCAGTATTGTCTGAAAAAGAACGGAACCATGAGTTGTGCATTGACTATCGTCACTGAATAAAGTGACGATAAAGAATAAGTATCCGTTACCGCATATCGATGATTTGTTCGACCAACTGAAGGGAGCCTCAATGTTCTCAAAAATAGATCTGAGATCGGGCTATTATCAGTTGCGAATTCGAGAATCGGACATACCCAAACTGCCTTCAGGACGAGATATGGTCACTACGAGTTCTTAGTGATGCCGTTTGGGCTCACTAATGCCCCTGCGGTATTTATGGATTTGATGAATCGGATCTTCAGACCATATTTGGATCGGTTCATAGTTGTGTTCATTGATGACATCTTGGTCTATTCAGAGATGAGATCGAACATGCTGACACTTGAGATTGGTGTTGCAGTTTTGCGGGATAAGAAGTTATATGCTAAGTTCAGTAAGTGTGAGTTCTGGTTAAGAGAGGTTAGCTTCTTGGGTCATGTGGTATCCGCATCGGGTATTCGAGTTGACCCGAACAAAATCTCAGCCATACTTAATTGGAAACCTCCGAGAAGTATTACTGAGGTTCGGAGCTTTTTGGGACTCGCCGGTTATTGCCGACGATTTGTCAAAAGTTTCTCGATGATAGCCACACCAATGACGAAGCTACTTCAAAAGGATGCTAAGTTTGAATGGACGGAGAAATGTCAGAAAGGCTTCGATCAACTGAAAACTCATTTGACTGAAGCTCCAATTTTAGTGCAACCCGAATCAGGCAAAGAGTTTGTCATTTATAGTGACGCATCCCTACTCGGGTTGGGTTGCGTATTGATGCAAGAAGGTCGAGTTGTGGCCTATGCGTCGAGACAATTGAAGCCACACGAGAGAAATTATCCAACCCATGATCTCGAGCTAGCCGCCATCGTATTTGCTTTGAAAATATGGCGACATTATTTGTTTGGCGAAGAGTGCCATGTATTTTCGGATCACCAAAGTCTCAAATATTTGATGACTCAAAGAGACTTAAATCTGCGACAAAGACGTTGGCTTGAGTTGTTGAAAGATTACGAGCTTGTCATTGATTACCACCCGGGAAAGGCTAATGTGGTTGCGGACGCCTTAAGCCGAAATCGCTGTTTGCTTTACGAGCGATGAATGTGCACTTGTCTGTTCTACCCGACAATGTGTTAGTAGCTGAACTAAAGGCCAAACCATCATTGATTCATCAAATTAGTGAAGCTCATAAAGTCGACGATGAATTGGTTGCAAAACGGGCTGAATGTATTTCGAATATGGAATCCGAATTTCAAATTGATGATGACGATTGTTTGAGGTTCAGAAGTCGGTTGTGTGTTCCAAGAAATTCAGAACTCATTTCGATGATTCTGAACGAAGCTCATTGTAGCCGAATGTCAATTCACCCGGGGAGTACGAAAATGTACAACGATTTGAAACGACGGTTTTGGTGGCATGGTATGAAACGGGACATCTCCGACTTTGTTTCGAGATGTTTAATATGTCAACAAGTGAAAGCGGAACATCAAGTGCCTTCAGGATTACTTCAGCCGATCATGATACCCGAGTGGAAATGGGATCGAGTCACAATGGACTTTGTGTCCGGACTACCATTGTCAACAAGTAAGAAGGATGCGATTTGGGTTGTTGTTGATAGACTGACTAAGTCGGCTCACTTTATCCCTGTGCGTACGGATTTTTCATTGGATAAACTAGCCGAATTGTATGTTTCTTAGATTGTGAGATTACATGGAGTACCTATTTCTATCGTGTCGGATAGAGATCCGAGATTCACCTCGCGATTTTGGAAGAAATTGCAAGAAGCGTTGGGTACCAAGCTGCATTTTAGCACCGCTTTTCATCCACAAACCGATGGTCAATCCGAGCGGATGATTCAGATACTTGAGGATATGTTGAGATGTTGCATCCTCGAGTTTAGTGGTTCATGGGAACGGTATTTATCTTTGATTGAATTCGCTTACAACAATAGTTTTCAATCAAGTATTAAGATGGCACCTTACGAGGCTTTGTACGGTCGTAAATGCCGTACACCATTGTTTTGGACCGAGCTCGGTGAAAGTAAATTTTCGGAGTTGATTTGATTAAAGATGCCGAACAGAAAGTAAAGGTAATCCGTGAAAGTCTGAAGGCAGCCACAGATCGTCAGAAATCGTATGCGGACTTGAAACGAAAGGACATTGAATATCAGGTGGGAGATAAAGTGTTCCTTAAAGTTTCGCCTTGGAAAAAGGTACTCAGGTTTGGCCGTAAGGGCAAGTTGAGCCCGAGATTCATTGGGCCGTACGAAATCTCCGAACGAGTTGGTCCGGTTGCATATAGATTGATTTTGCCCCCTGAACTTGAAAGGATACACGATGTCTTTCATGTTTCGATGCTTCGACGCTATAGATCTGATCCTTCGCACATAATTAGTCTGTCGGAGGTTGAAATTCAAGCCGATATGAGTTATGAAGAAGAGCCGATGTGTATCCTAGCTCGTGAAGTGAAGGAGTTGCGGAACAAAAGGGTTCCGTTAGTAAAGGTGTTATGGCTCAAACACGGGATCGAGGAAGCTACTTGGGAAAACGAGAGTTCGATGAAAGAACGATACCCAAACCTATTTACTGGTAAGCTTTTCGAGGACGAAAATTTCTTAAGTGGGGGAGAGTTGTGACAGCCCTAATGTGACCCTAGTCGGAAAGTGGTTTCGGGACCACAAGACCGAGTCGTAAAATAATTAATTGCTATATTCTATGCTTATTATGTGTGAACATGAGTATGTGGAAGTTTCATTCCCTAATTTTACCAATTGCATGAGAAATTGTTAATAGGGATCGATTTGAGACATGGTGAAAATATGATAGTCCAATTTAAAATGGTCTATTAGTGCATGTACCAAAAAGAGTGGACTTGCATGTCAAATAGACCATTTTTGAATGTGAATGGCCGGCCAACATACGCATGCATTATGGTGTTCCCTTGTCTTCATTTTTTATATTTGGTGGGAATTATGTATAATAAATTTATATTAGTAAGTGGTGATAAAAACAAAGTTCCATCATCTTTTCTATCATCTTGCCGAAACCATAAGGAAAAGAAAAGAAAAATGGAAGCTAGGACATTCGGCCAAGTGAGTTTATAGATTAAGGTATGATATCATGTGGTTCTTTTGGCATTTTTTTTGTGAAGTTGAGTTGTTTTGATGCTCATAACATGACCCATGTGTTGATTTTTGAGTTGTCTTGCAAGAAACCTTTGGTTATGTTCTTATATGCCAAATTGATGATGTTTTGTAGTATGTGATTTGAAATGGTTATAGATGAATATGAACTAAGAAACATGTATTATTGAGTGAGTAGAAGATAGAATGGGGTTTAAATGGGAGGTTCATTTGATTTATTTTTTGTCCTTGTATGAAAAGTGGTTCTTTGTTAAGGCCGAATGAGTCATGCTAGATTAGTTGAAAAGAATGTCCATGTTATGAGGTAATTTGAATAATTGACCGAAACATGGAAGGAAGGGCAAGATTTAAATCAACTCTGTAAATCTATTTTTCTTTGAGTTCGGTCCAATACAACGGTGTCCGGCACTTGCGACCATACAACGCTTCACAAGGTGCCATTTTCAAACTCGTCTGATAACTGTTATTGTAACAAAATTCCACCAATGGTAAGTACCTTTCCCAACTTCCTTGGCACTCCAACACGCAACATCTGAGCATGTCTTCAAGAATCTGAATTACTCTCTCTGATTTTCCATCAGTCTGTGGATGGAAGGCAGTGCTGAAATTTAACTTAGTACCTAATGCTTCTTGCAACTTTTGCCAAAATCGCGAAGTAAACCTCGGATCTCTATCCGAAATAATCGACAAGGGTACTCCGTGAAGTCTAACAATTTCACTAATATATAATTCAACTAACTTCTCAAGAGAATAATCAGTGCGTACAGGAATAAAATGGGCTAATTTAGTCAATCTGTCGACTATCACCCAGACGGCATCTTTCTTCTTGGAGTTAACGGCAATCCTGATACAAAATCTATAGTAATTCGATTCCATTTTCATTCAGGAATCATGATAGGCTGAAGTAGATCCGAAGGCACCTGATGTTTAGCTTGTACTTGCTGACAAACCAAGCATCATGATACAAACTCGGAAATATCTCTTTTCATTCCGTTCCACCAATACATTTTCTTCAAGTCATTGTACATCTTTGTACTACCCGGATGCATAGATAAACAACCATTGTGTGCTTCGTGCAAGATCCTCCGAATCAACTCATTATTTTTCGGCACACAAATCCGATCTTTAAACATTAGACAACTATCAGAGCCGATTCTGAAGTCTGATCCTGTATTTGCCTCACATTGTTTTCTTTTATCTTGTAATTCTTTATCACTTCTCTAAGCTTCATAAATCTATTGTAAAACATCGGTCTTTTCTTCCAATTTCTTGTCTCAGCCTCTATCTTTTTCTTCTCTTTAATTAGTTCTTCAGCCTTGCAAGCCCGATCAACAAGTACCACAAATTCTTTCAACTCAAGAATACCCACAAATACCTTGATGTCTTCATTAAGTCCATCTTCAAATCATTTGCACATTTTAACCTCTGAAGGGATATATTCTCGAGCATACTTGCTGAATTGAACAAACTCTCTTTCATACTCGGTAACTGTCATGTTGTCTTGCTTCAACTCAAGAAACTCTTTACGCTTCTGGTCTACAAATCTTTCGCTAATATATTTCTTCCAAAATTCTTCTTGAAAGAATTCCCAAGTCACCTTCTCTTTTGGCACCACTGAAATTAATGTCTTCTACCAATGATAAGCCGAATCCCTCAACAATGATATAGCACACTTCAAGCACTCTTCAGGTGTACAAGATAACTCATCAATACCCGAATAGAATTTTCGAGCCAAAATTCTTCTTTTTCAGCGTCATCATCAACATTTGCCCTGAATTATTCGGCCCCTTGCTTGCGGATTTGGTCAACCGGAGATGTAACACCCCTTACCCGTGTCCGAGGTCGGGCTAAGGTACGAGGCATTACCAGACAAACATACAAACATTAAACTAAAATACGAGCTGTGACAGCCCTAATGTGACCCTAGTCGGAAAGTGGTTTTGGGACCACAAGACCGAGTCGTAAAATAATTAATTGCTATATTCTATGCTTATTATGTGTGAACATGAGTATGTGGAAGTTTCATTCCCTAATTTTACCAATTGCATGAGAAATTGTTAATAGGGATCGATTTGAGACATGGTGAAAATATGATAGTCCAATTTAAAATGGTCTATTAGTGCATGTACCAAAAAGAGTGGACTTGCATGTCAAATAGACCATTTTTGAATGTGAATGGCCGGCCAACATACGCATGCATTATGGTGTTCCCTTGTCTTCATTTTTTTATATTTGGTGGGAATTATGTATAATAAATTTATATTAGTAAGTGGTGATAAAAACAAAGTTCCATCATCTTTTCTATCATCTTGCCGAAACCATAAGGAAAAGAAAAGAAAAATGGAAGCTAGGACATTCGGCCAAGTGAGTTTATAGATTAAGGTATGATATCATGTGGTTCTTTTGGCATTTTTTTTGTGAAGTTGAGTTGTTTTGATGCTCATAACATGACCCATGTGTTGATTTTTGAGTTGTCTTGCAAGAAACCTTTGGTTATGTTCTTATATGCCAAATTGATGATGTTTTGTAGTATGTGATTTGAAATGGTTATAGATGAATATGAACTAAGAAACATGTATTATTGAGTGAGTAGAAGATAGAATGGGGTTTAAATGGGAGGTTCATTTGATTTATTTTTTGTCCTTGTATGAAAAGTGGTTCTTTGTTAAGGCCGAATGAGTCATGCTAGATTAGTTGAAAAGAATGTTCATGTTATGAGGTAATTTGAATAATTGACCGAAACATGGAAGGAAGGGCAAGATTTATAAATTATGTTTGAGGGTGAAAGGAATAATGAAAGTTGTATTAAGTTTAATGTGCATACTTTAGTCTAAGTGTTGAGGAGTATTCGGCTAAGATAGTTGAAATGTGGGTGTTGCCGATTTTTAAATTTAGATTATGGGAGTGGCTATAATGGGCATTAAGATGTTGAACTTAAGAAATTAGAAGTAAATGAACTTGATAGTATTTAAGAGATAGAGGTGATAGATTAATGTTGCACATTCGGCTATGGTTAGGCATGTTGATGATCTTATCTTGATTTAGATAATTAGGCATAAAAGGGTGGTAAAGGGGATGAAATTGTCGAATGATTAGTTGGGTAACAAAAGAAGCATTCGGCCATCACTTGAGAGCTTGTGTGATGTTGGGTTTAAAATTAGCAAAGGTAACTTACCTAATGCATGTGCATGTGTGATTAGATTTTTGATGATATGGTAGTTGCATGAGGTTATTAGCCGAATATACTAACATACATATACATGTGAAATTGGATTGTAAATATTTAGCAAGGTGGTTAAACTAGTTAAATTATTGATTAAGCTCAAGGAGTTAAAGGAGGTGAATCGAGCAAAGGCAAAGAAAAGGTCATCGAGTAGCCGAGTTGGAACCGTCTTACCCAACACGAGGTAAGTCATTAAGCATATAGTTGGTATTAATTCAAATGGTCATAACGTTTATGTAATGATGCTGAATGGAATGAATAAATATATATATGCATGTACGTATGTGATGATGAAAGTGTTGAATGAAAAGAAAAGAGGTGAGATGTATTGAGTTGTTGATCTCGGCACTAAATGTGCGAGTATAAACATTTATGACCACGAGATTGGCGCTACGTGTGCGGGTTTAAATTGTGCAGCACTAAGTGTGCGAATTGACTATGTAGCACTAAGTGTGCGAGTTTGACTATGTAGCACTAAGTGTGCGAGTTGACTATGTAGCACTAAGTGTGCGAGTTTGATTATGTAGCACTAAGTGTGCGAGTTGATTATATAGCACTGAGTGTGTGGACTTAATATATATTCTTGAATCATTATGGACACTAAGTGTGCGACGCTATTGAGTCGATCACGGACAGCGGATCGGGTAAGTGTCTTGAGTTCATGGCTAATAGGTGCTATGTCTATACTTGGTGTTGAGCTTGGTAAGTTTGAACCTATGTGACAAATATGCTTGAAGTCACGTACATGAAATTTATCGTAGAATGGGTGAAAGGCCGTTTAGTTTTATGTTTGTAACGAAAATAAAATGATTTATGAAAATGCCTCGAATATCCTATTGATGAGTATGTGGATTGTGAATGCATAAATTGGTATGAAATTAAACCGATAGGTCGGAGGAACTATGGTATGGTTCGGAATGGATGGAGTAATTAGCCTCGTTCCATTTTGTTTTCTCTTGTGATAATGTTATTGATGGATGGTATTGCATAGCTTATGACTTACTGAGTTATAAACTCACTCGGTGTTTCCTTGTCACCTATTCTAGGTTTCTTGGACACATCTCTTTTTGCGTGGTCGGGCCGTCATCGAAGTCATCACACCGGATAGCAAGTTTTGGTACTTTCTTCTTAGTCGGCTTAGGAGAATATTTCGGCATGTATAGGCTATTATGTTGTGTTTGAACTTTAGTATGTAAACTTTAAGCCATGCGAAAATGGCATGAATGTTCGATTGAGTTGGATCAAGGAGTAGGCATGAAATGGACCTAGTTACTTTCGTAACAGATGCTGGCAGCAGCAGTGACATGAGATTGAAAAATCACTAAAAAATAGTAGGAGTGGAATTAATTGATGAATAAATTATGTATTCGAAGCTCGATGAGTCTATTTTCATATAGAAGCAACGAAAAGATCATATGGACAGTATGTTAAGAGATATTCAGGTTCTCGTGAGACAGGGCCAGAATGGTTTCTGGATTCCCTCTTCCGACTTTGAAAATTCATTATAAATCAACCAGAGATAATTAGGAGTCATACCATATATGTATGGATTCCTCTCTGAGTCTAGTTTCTATAGAAACAAACGGCATCAGTGTTGAAACTCTGTGCAGGGAGATATCCAAGTCGTAATGCACAAAGGTCAATGTAGTCGATCCCTGTAACATGGGAGACTTTGACTAATAAACTGTACTAATTGGTCCTACCAAAAATTCTAGAAAAAAATGTGTAGACGGACATATGAGTCTATTTTCAGGGAAAATTTACGGAACAGGATTTCGAGTTTCAGAACTCGAGATATGATTTTTTTAGCGACTAGTACGCAGACTGGCAGCTTGTCTGGAAAATTTTTTTTTAAGTGGGTTGAAGTCTGTTAACACCTCGTGTTCGACTCCGGCGACGGCCTCGGGTTCGGGGTGTTACACGAGCCATAAAATTTTATTCATATTTCAAAGCGTTCATTCCCTTACACATAGTCCCTTATTTGAGTCTACGGAGCCTAAAACATACTTTAGAAAGGGTTTGGGACTAAACCGAGAACTTATGAAAATCTTGGAAATTTCATGCTTTAAGGCTCCACACGCCTGTGTCCCAAAGTCGTGTTCCATACACGGCTGAGACACATGGTCGTGTCTTTGCCTGTGTGGAATATACCTAGGCTATTTTCCAAGCTTTGGTCAACCTTGATCTCTTACACACTTATACAAAATCAAAAGCATATAACATGGTATTCATTTAATGATTAAACATCCTCAATTAAACCACAAACATAGCATTTGTATATCATCATACATGTGTCTCTCATACTCATTTTACCTTGTTTATTATAGTACCACTTATACATTTATACCAAGATTATCATCTTACCAAATATCTTCAGCTTAATCATCAAGCATTCATATTTAAAGCTAGATCATATCTTTATAAAATACCACGATTCAGATGTGCAGAATAACATGTTTTCCTGAAACATTTCAATTCAATTCCATACCCAACAAGCATTACATTGAGACTAGTCATATATATATATATACATGTCATGATACATAACATTCTCTTTTTGTTTTCTTATAAACACATATCATTTATTTCATTATATCAATATTTCATATACCATAGTTTCCATGTATTCCACATATATTTATTTTCCTCCTCCTCCTCTCCATTCCACATCCTTAATGTATATAGCATTCTTGCAAGTACGATTTCACAATTTACTAATAAATGTTCACATCAAACTGTCCACACGAGTCATAGTCACTTAATTATTTATAATTCGAGCTACAGAGCTTCAAATTAAGATCTGTAAATTTTCCCTAAAACTAGACTCACATATCTTTCCACCATAAAATTTTCATAATTTTTGGTTTAGCCAATTAGTACAGTTTATTCATTAAAATTTCCCTTATTTCACTTTCTGACAGTTCTGACCTCTCTTCACTAAAAAATAATTATCTCACAGTACAGAACTCAGATAATGTTCTTGTTGATTTATCTTGAAAATAGACTCATTATGGATTTTAAAAATATAATTTTTAGCCTCTAATTATTTTTCTCCAAATTTTTGTGATTTTCCAAAGTCAGAACAGGGGATCACGTAATCATTCTGAATCAGTCTCACAAAAACATAAATCTCTCAAAATATAGAACTTCTTTGCTTTCTTTATTTCTTTTATATGAAAATAGACTCATTAAGATTTAATTTTATATCTTATTCAGTCTCTGATTCAATTTATACTATTTTTGGTGATTTTTCAAAATCACATCACTGCTACTGTCCAAAACAGTTTTATTGCTAATTCACTCTTTCATACTTTCTTTGTATTAACCTCATTTTAACATACATATCACAAATCATTTTCACCACATTTCATGCATCACAAGTATAGGCCCATGATCACAAGGTCACCATAAAATCATCCTCATGTATAACTTACTTGTTTATAACCTTACCACATCCTGGTCACTTAATGAACACATCATTCACATAACCAAGTTCCTGCACTTATTCATCACAAAACTCACAAAGCAATACATAGAGAGTCTCCCATTGAACACTTCGGATCAATCCTCGATACTTGGTGGTTTCAGCACATAGCTCCACCCATCATATAGTTCGGCTCTCTTGTACACATGGTGAACACTTAGTACCACCCATGTGACCTAGCCAGTTTATCTCGTAGCTCTCTTGTCTACATGGTGTCCTTCACTTGGAACCACGCATGCGACCTAGCTACATATATCCCGTAGCTCTCTTGTCTACATGGTGTACACATAGTATCACCCATGCGACCTAGCTACATCATAATGTCTTGTAGCTCTCTTGTACACATGATGTGCACTCAGTACTATACATGTGACCTAGCTACATACCATCTGTATCATCCAATCTTTCCGAAGGTTCAACCGGGATTTCTCTCTCTTTTCCAACAATTTCACCAATCAAGTAATTATCCACAAAAATATTTCCAATATTTTTATAAGATATCATAATACAAGTAATAGTGATGTATTACTTACATATAAACTTACATCTCATTTAATATCAACGCAATAACATTAAATTACACATTGTCTTATTAAAAATCATATGAACTTACAATTTCCCATAATATCCATAATCATAGAAATCACATTTATGTATGATAATTCAACGCACTTCATGTACCATAGACATATTTTTAAATCAATTCATAAACTTGTCACCATAATCATTTAATTTAACATAATTTAATTAATTCACTAAATTTAACTTTCAAATATAAATTACAGCATTATTGTTGTATTATTATCATACCAACTTATATACTTTCAACACCTCGGAGATCATAGTAAATATATCAATTTTACATTGAAACATGCATAAATTAATGCTTATTATACATATGAACTTACCTTGATATTAAAACGGTCATTTTACCAACTTTCCCAATTTTCGATTTTTTCTCTCATTCTAAGTTCAAATCTCATTTTCCAGGATCTAAAACATCATATTTTACTCATTTAATTAATTTACTATTCAAAACAGTCCTTAACTCAAACTTTTGAAAAATTACAATTTTGCCCCTAAACTTTTGCATATTTACACTTTTGCCCTTAGGCTCGGGAATTAAACTTCATCCCTTATTCTTATGTTTTATAACATGATGATCACTTTTCCCTTCTATGGCAACATCAAATTCTCACTCTAACATATACTTATGACTATTAGGTATTTTTACCAATTAAGCCATTTTGCTCGTTTTCACTTAAAACCGAGTAGCACAAGTTGTCTAACATAATTTAAAACCTCATATTGTATCATAAAACACCAAAATACACAAATTTTACCTATGGGTATTTTTCCAAATATGAACCCTAGGTTGAATTATTGCTAGCATAAGCTAAATCAAGTTACCGGGACTCCAAAAACGTAAAGAACTTGAAAAACGGGGTTAGAACGGACTTACAATTGAGCTTGGGAAGCTTGAAAACCCTAGCCATGGAGTCTCCCTTGGTATACACGTCCATGGTGAGGAAGATGAGCAAAATTGGCTTTTAATTTTGTATTTTAATTCATTTTACCCCTAAATGACCAAAATACCCTTACTACTAAACTTTCCAAAAATTCCATCCATGTCCAATTTTTGTCCATAACTTAGAAATTGGTGAAATTGCTATTTAAGACCTCCTAATTAATATTTCAAAACAATTTCATACTAGAAACTTCTAGAATGCAAGTTTTGCAACTTATTCAATTTAGTCCTTAACTTCGAATTAAGCACTTTATGCATAGAATTTCTTCACGAAATTTTCACACAATCATGAAATCATATCATAGAGCTCAAAATGATCATAAAATAATTATATATATCTCAGATTTTGTGGTCCCGAAACCTCTGTTCCAACTAGACCCAGTTTTGGGCTATTACAGGAGATTTATGGAATTTCATCAGATCCATACCTGAAGGCATCTGGGGTATAGGTTGAGAAATCGAGGGTGGTGGGGGAGGTTGTTGAGCAGTCGGGTTCGTACGAACGAACTCTGTATACCAAACATTCATCATTTGGAGAAAGGCTTCCCGAGCCCTTTCTCCTCCTCCTTGGACAACAGTAAGAGGTTGATTTTCAGTCGGCACGCCTCTTCAATAGGAGCTGGCGCATTGCTCTCTACATCATCAGCCACAGTTGGATCGGGATCCATTTACTATAAAAAAATCATTTAAAAAGGTCAGGAGTTGTCACACTATCACAATATATAAATATGGCATGTATAGCAAAATCCGTACTTACACCACGTTAGTCTGAGAACCAACTAAACCTGATTTGATACCACAAAATGTAACACACCCACACCTGAGACCACCGTTGAAGTCGAGCACGAGATGTTAACGGACTTAATTCGTTAATTAAACAGCTCAAACAATTTATTTTAAAATTTCCAGACAAGTTGGCTAACTAAGTCACAGTCGCTAAAAAAATTCATATCTCAAGTTACGAAACTCGAAATCCAATTTCGTAAATTTTCCTTGAAACTAGACTCATATATCTACTTACTAATTTTTTTCTAGAATTTTTTGTTAGGCCAATTAGTACAGTTTATTAGTTAAATTCTCCCCTATTTCAAGGTTCGGCTACTCTGACCCCTGTGTATTACAAATCAAATATCTCCCTGTACAGAGTTTCAATGACTATACTATTTGTTTCTCATAAAACTAATCTCAATACGGATTTCATACATGTAATGAAAAACTCCTAATTGTTTTGTACAATTTATGGTGAATTTTTAAAGTCAAAATAGGGGATTCAGAAATCTCTCTAACCCTGTTCTACCAAAACTTAAATATCTCATAAAATACAACTCATTTACTTGTTTTGTTTCTTCCATATGAAAATATACTCATCAAGCTTAGATTCCATAACTTATTCATCATTTAATTCCATTTCTAGTATTTTTAGTGATTTTTCAAATTCACGTCACTGCTGTTGTCTGATTCTGTTTTGTGGCA
The DNA here is from genome assembly GCF_007990345.1 of Gossypium hirsutum. NCBI lineage: Eukaryota > Viridiplantae > Streptophyta > Magnoliopsida > Malvales > Malvaceae > Gossypium > Gossypium hirsutum. Next base: position 70,065,844 of record NC_053431.1, read on the forward strand.
AATTTGACCTTTCCAAGGATTTTCATGGTTTAGTTAAGACATAAAGCATACATATTATCATATATAAACTTGATTAGCCATTCCAATAGCTAATCATTCTCAAACATTTCCATTCCATCCATGGCCATATCGTAAGATTATACACACAAAATGATTGGAATGCTATACATGCCATATTTCCAAAAATTTCAAGTCATTATACCGCGATTGTCCAGTGATAGTGTGAGCGTGCCTCTGACCGTCTTGATCTCCAAATTGACTTGTCAAAACTACAAAGAATGAAAAGCAGGGAGTAAGCATAGATGCTTAGTAAGTCCACATGCAAATAATAAATAACTTAACAAAGAAATTATACCAACCAAAATTAGCATAATATCACCAAAACATGTATCACATTTCTATTCATCATTCATCATCTTACCATATTATTGTTGTCGTATCAAGTCTCAACCCGAGGGTTAAGTACATACCTGTCCATTCTACAACACTTACCAATACGTCACTTGCATCTTGAGTATTCTTCCATTTCACTAGAATTTTACCCATTGAACACATCGGAATATAACTCGGATACATGGAAAGCTTGCACATAAGTGCCACATATGTAGCCAAGCTACCATGTAACCCGCCCATAAGCAAACTCGGACTCAACTCAATGAGCTCGGGTGTCTGCATCCATAAGTGAACTCGGAATCAACTCAATAAGTTCGGATGCCTAGTTACATTCCATGAACTCAGACTCAACTGAACGAGTTCGGACATTCGCATCCATAAGTGAACTCGGACTCAACTCAACGAGTTCGGATGGCCAAATATCAGAATCTATTCCTAAGGTTCAACGGGACTTTCCTCGTTCGTACTCCTTTACCATTCTCCTTGGAATACCAATGAGGATACTTCGGTAGTCTTTCACATTTTTCACATAATTCATAAAATTTTTGCATGTTGTCCAACAATGACCACAAAGCATAGAATTGCATGATAACAATCATAATATCATATAAATAGCATTAAATGATTTAAAATAATGGTTATATTACAATATTTACATATGAACTTACCTCGATACAAAATGAGAATAGTCGAGCCTATTCCTCGTAAACTCGAATCTCTTTTCTATTGATCTATAATACCAAATTAATTTATTTAATACACACATTCATCAAAACAGCACCTAGTACGAACTTTGGCAAAATTATCATTTTGCCCCTAAACTTTCACATATTTACACTTTTGCCCCAAAGCTCGTAAATTAAACCTCATCCTATTTTCATGTGTTTTATGACATGCTGATCATTTTTCCCTTCTATAGCAACATCAAATTCACACTCTAACATGTACTTATGAATATTAGGTATTTTTACCAATTATGTCATTTTACTCATTTTTATGAAAAATCACTTAGCAAAAGTTGTTTAACACAATCTCAAACTTCATATTCTATCATAAAACATCAAAATTCATACATATCATCCATGGGTAAAATTTTAAATATAAACCCTAGCTCAAAATATTGGTAGAAATAGGTAAACCGAGCTACGAGGATTTCAAAAATGTAAAGAACATTAAAAAGGGGCATAGAAATCACTTACAATCAAGGCTTAAAAGTGTTGAAACCCTAGCTATGGTGGAGAGAAAAATTCAGCAGCAACTTATGGAGAAGATGATCATTTTTGTGTTATTTTTCCCATTTTATTTCATTTAATATCCAAATGACCAAAATGCCCTTCCTTACTAAACTTTCAAAAATTCCATCCATGTCCAATTTTTGTCCATAAACTTAGAAATTGGTCAAATTTCTATTTAAGACCTCCTAATTAATATTTCAAAGCAATTTCATACTAGAAACTTCTAGAATGCAAGTTTTGCAACTTATTCAATTTAGTCCCTAACTTCAAATTAAGCACTTTATGCATAAAATTTCTTCACGAAATTTTCACACAATCATGAAATCATATCATAGACTTCAAAATAATCATAAAATAATTATTTCTATCTCGGATTTTGTGGTCCCGAAACCACTATTCTGATTAGGCCCTAATTCGAGTTATCACACATTTTGTATAGGCTATTACTATTGGTTAATATTGATTTTTATTAAATGTGTTTGATGAGGATTCTCATGGTTGTGGCTGTTTGGTTATGTGTATTTATGCTTGGATTGGTTATGTTTGATGTTGTGTAGGTTGGTACAAGTAAGGGTGGCAAAAAGGCCTGGTAGATAGCCTTTTTTGATCCACATTGGCAAACACACGGGTGTGTATCTAGACTATGTGTGACACACGAATTGCCCAATGGGCGTGTAATCAAGCTGTGTATCCCCTGCACCTAATTTTGGTGAAACAGAATGTAACACCCCTAACCCGTATCCATCGCCGGACTAGGGTTAAGCGGCATTACCAAACATATCAAAGCACTTTCCATTTGTTTCACAAACATCATAGAATCATAGTCAAACATCAACATAAGTCCCTTTCTTAGGTCAATGAGACCTTAAACATACATTAGGAAGAGGTTGGGACTAAACTGAACATGTTTACAACTTTTAACACTTAGAATATTTTTCTATTCTATTAAGGTCACACGCCCGTGTGACCAGGCCGTGTGCCTTACACGGGCATCAAACACACCCATGTGAACCAGCCGTGCCAAAACAGAGCAGGCATACTGACTTTCACCCACGGACAATAGACACGCCCGTGAGCTATGGCCGTGTGATACTTAGCTAGCTACTTACTTATGCCCATGGTCATATGGCACGCCTGTGTGTCAAAACCATGTGATTTTTAAGAGGTTACAGCAAAACAAAAACGGCCACAAAGCATGCCCATGGCCTTTGACCATGTGGCACAATGCAGGCTTGGTTTAAGCCAACTTGCCACCCCATTATGGGTCAACCTACAAACAACGAATCAAGCATATATGTACAACCCAATCAACCATTCTTTATGCTAAAACATACATCATTCATGCCATAATATTATCAATCATTTACATACTTATAAACCTTACATTTTTATACTAAAACATAATGTAAGATTATATTAAAAACATTATCCATTCTTATACCATGAACCCACCAAACTTACCTTCTCCTTTATCCAATTAAGACATGCCATAATTGCAAATTAACATCACATATCATAAGCCATTATCAAATATGAGTTCAAACACTAATTAGCCAAATCTCATGGCTAACCAACTACTAGCCTATACATGCCATACTTCAAATATTTACATTATCAAAAGTACCAAAATAAGATTCGATAGTGTGGCGACAATCCTTGACGATCCCCGAGCTTGGTAGCTTCGATATCTACAAAACAATTCAAACACACACACAAAGTAAGCTTTCAAAAGCTTAGTAAGCTCGTACTCAAATCATTCTGTAACACCCCTTACCCGAGAGCGTTGCCGGAGTCGAACACGAGGTGCTAACAGACTTAATTCATTTATTTGCACAGTCCATTTTAAAAATTTCCAGACAAGCTGGCTAACTGCGTCACTTTCACCTTAAAAATCATATCTTGAGTTCCAAAATTAAAAAATCAATTCCGTAAATTTTTCCTGAAACTAGACTCATATGTCCATCTACAAATTTATTTCTAGAATTTTTGGTCAATCCAATTAGTACATTCTATTAGTTAAAGTCTCCCCTGTTTCAGGGTTCAACTACTCTGACCTTCATGCATTACGACTTAGATATCTCCCTGTACAGGGCTTCAATACTTATGCCGTTTGTTTCTCAAGAAACTAGGCTCAAAAATAAATCTTTACATATAGGGCATGACTTCTAATTATCTCTGGTTAATTTATATTGAATTTCCAAAGTCCGAACAGGGGATCCAGAAATCGCTCTGGCCCTATTTCACAAAAACTTAAACATCTCATAAAATATGGCTCATATGATCGTTTCGTTACTTTCATATGAAAATAGATTCATCAAGGTTCAATTACATAATTTATTCACTATTTAATTCCATTCCTACTATTTTTAGCGATTTTTCAAATCCACGTCACTGCTGCTGTCAGCATCTGTTTTTAAGGTAAACTTTACCTATTTCATGGTTTTCCATGGATCAACTAAAATTTTGTCATACATAGCACCAAAATGATCGTGATTAACCATTCCAATGGCTAATCGTTACCAACATTTCCATAACACTCCATGAACAACATAAAAAATGATTATATCGCTATGCTCAAAATATATATAAGCCATTTTCGCATGGCTATCCAAATATATACATTACCGAAAGGTACATGACCAACAACAAAAGGGTAGTCCTATACATGCCATTTTCAGAGTTCAACTAAAAGAGTACCAAAAGGGCTTTGATAGTGTGGATGACTTCGACTTTGACACTCCCGAATCCGCTAGCTGACGAACCAAAATCTATAAAACAAAGTATCAAAGAAACGGAATAAGCATTTAATGCTTAGTAAGTTTTGAGTAATGAAATCATGCACAACTGAAGTATAGCATTCATATAACTAAACGAATAATTTCATATACACATATTCTCACAATCATACCTACTTCACATTTCCAACCCTTATATTCATTCATAAGGAATCAACTTGACTAAAGGCCGGAAGCTTGTTAATCGATTGAGCGAATACTATTTAAAAGGAATCAATTATTCCAATGCATATACAAAACATACCTCATCGTTGGAGTTTTACGAGCGTATTAATTGAAATTATTACAGCAAGATTGCTCATTCCCAAACCAAGTACCTTCGGGATTTAGCCGGAAATAGCTACTCACTCAAATGCCTTCGGGACTTAGCCCGGTTATAGTAACTCGCGCAAATGCCTTCGAGACTTAGCCCGGATATAGTAACTCGCACAAATGCCTTCGGGACTTAGCCCGGATATAGCAACTCGCACAAATGCCTTCGGGACTTAGCCCGGTTATCATCCAAATATTCATGCACATATCATTAAATCATGACACATCTATATTTCATTTTCATAACTAGAATTCAAACACAAGTCACTTATCAAGCATTATCATTTTCGGCTCAATAGCTACATACAAAGAGCATGATTGATTTGCTTATAACATGATCTAATCGAATCATAATCCAAGTTCCATTACTCGAAAACTTACCTCGGATGTTGTCGAACGTCTTCAACGGCTATTCAATTACTTTTTCCTTCCCTTTATCGGATTTAGTTCCCCTTTGCTCTTGAGCTTAATTTAACAAATAAATTGATTTAATCATCTTGAACATCAAGAGAAATTCAAGGTACTTAGTCTATATATATATATTAGACATTAGAGTCATATTTATGAAATCATGAACCAAATTCAACATATTGGCTAATATTCTCCTTGAGCCGATTATCTAAGTCAAGATAGAGTCATCATTATGCTTGCCTATAACTGAATACATGCAACACCAATCTATCTATTCATTCATGTGTGCATCTTATTTAAGCATGTATATCTACAACCGAATTATCATATAAATATCTATGAATTCACTCAAACAATCTCAATACCACACATGGTGCTCAAACCATTATTCAAATTCAAAACTCGGCTAGTACACATATATACACTAGCAATCAAATACTAACATTTGCACTTCACCTTAATAGCTAGCTTAGCAAACCTTAATTTAACATATAATTGTTCATAACACAATTAAAGCATCCTCTCCATTCCATTAATTTAAAACACATACATTGCCCAATAATATCCAAAATCATATTCGGCCTTAGTACACACTTGTTAGCCGATTTTTCTCCATTTAGTAACTAATGCACATATGTGCTCATTTGCTAGACTCTACTTCACCTAACTACCATTTATCACTTCTATTTACTACCATGGCCGAATGTTATAACCAAGCCACACATATTGTTCCTCAAGGCCCTTCAATGACCACATTCGGCACCCCTTAGGAACAACCCAATTTCAACCTTCAAGAAGGAAGAAAAAAATATATGTACTAAGAGCTTCAAACTACTTGGCTGAATATCAAACCTCCAATCAATCAAAATTTAATCCATGGAATGAATAGAACTTGAACTAACCACCTTCTTTATACATAATTTGCCAAGAATTTCAAGATACTTACCTCTTCCTAATCCTCATCCAAGCCGAACATGAAGTAAGAGAACTCCTTTCTCCTTCCTTTCTCCTTGAAATTTTCGGCTAAAGATGTTAAAGGATGAACACTTTTTTTTTCTTTTCTTTGTTTTCATCACCCTTCATCTCCTTATTTTATTACTAACCCTTTTATTTTATTATTTCTAACATAAAACATTAACACAACATGTTTATAATATGTTATGACCCATAGCATGGCCGGCCACTAGCTCAAATTTTGGGTAATTTGACATGCAAACCCATCATTTTTATAACATGCATTAATAGGCCACTTTACATTTGCCTAGCACATTTCTAAATTTTCTCACATAAGTCCTATTTACTAAAATTCACTTTCAATTAACAAAATTCAAATACGAAATTTTCACACATGCATATATATATAATAAGCATCAAATATGACGGTTAGTTATTTTTATGACTCGGTTTGTGGTCCCAAAACCACTTCCCGACTAGGGTCACATTAGGGCTGTCACAACTCTCCCCCACTTTATGAAATTTTTGTCCCCAAAAATCTTACCGGTAAATAGGTTTGGGTAACGTTCTTTCATAGAGTTCTCGGTTTCCCAAGTAGCTTCTTCGATCCCGTGTTTGAGCCATAATACCTTTACTAACGGAACCTTTTTGTTTCGTAACTCTTTCACTTCACGAGCTAGGATACGGATTGGTTCTTCTTCATAACTTATATCGGATTGAATTTCAACCTCTGATGGATTAATTATGTGCGATGGATCAGATCTATAACGTCGAAGCATCGAAACATGGAAGACGTCGCGAATCTTTTCAAGTTCAGGGGGTAAAATCAATCTATACGCAACTGGACCAACTCGTTCGGATATTTCATATGGCCCGATGAACCTCGGACTCAATTTGCCCTTACGCCCAAATCTGAGTATCTTTTTCCAAGGTGAAACTTTGAGAAACACTTTGTCTCCCACCTGATACTCAATGTCTTTTCGTTTCAAATCCGCGTACGACTTCTGACGATCTGTGGCTGCCTTCAGACTTTCACGGATTACTTTTACTTTCTGTTCAGCATCTTTAATCAAATCAACTTCGAAAATTTTACTCTCACAGAGCTCAGTCCAAAACAATGGTGTACGGCATTTACGACCGTACAAAGCCTCGTAAGGTGCCATCTTAATACTTGATTGAAAACTATTGTTGTAAGCGAATTCAATCAAAGGTAAACACCGTTCCCATGAACCACTAAACTCAAGGATGCAACATCTCAACATATCCTCGAGTATCTGAATTATCCGCTCGGATTGACCATCGGTTTGGGGATGAAAAGCAGTGCTAAAATGCAGCTTGGTACCCAAAGCTTCTTGCAATTTCTTCCAAAATCGCGAGGTGAATCTCGGATCTCTGTCTGACACAATAGAAATAGCTACCCCGTGTAATCTCACAATCTGAGAAACATACAATTCAGCTAGTTTATCCAATGAAAAATCCGTACGTACGGGGATAAAGTGAGCCGACTTAGTCAGTCTATCAACAACAACCCAAATCGCATCTTTCTTGTTTGCCGATACTGGCAACCCAGATACAAAATCCATCGTGACTCGATCCCATTTCCATTCAGGTATCATGATCGGCTGAAGTAAACCCGTAGGCACTTGATGTTCCGCCTTCGCTTGCTGACATATTAAACACTTCGAAACAAAATCGAAAATGTCTCGTTTCATACCATGCCACCAAAATGACGTCTCAGATCGTTGTACATTTTCGTACTCCCCGGGTGAATTGACATTCGGCTACAATGAGCTTCGTTCAGAATCATCGAAATAAGTTCTGAATTTCTTGGAACACACAAACGACTTCTGAACCTCAAACAATCGTCATCATCAATTTGAAACTCCGATTCCATATTCGGAATACATTCAGCCCGTTTTGCAACTAATTCATCATCGACTTTCTGAGCTTCACGAATTTGATGAATCAACAATGGTTTGGCCTTTAATTCTGCTACTAACACATTGTCGGATAGAACAGACAATTGTACATTCATAGCTCGTAAAGCAAATAGTGATTTACGACTTAAAGCATCTGCAACCACATTAGCCTTTCCTGGGTGATAGTCAATGACAAGCTCATAATCTTTCAACAACTCAAGCCAATGCCGTTGTCGCAGATTCAAGTCTCTTTGAGTCATCAAATATTTGAGACTTTTGTGATCCGAATATACATAGCACTTCTCACCAAATAAGTAATGTCACCATATTTTCAAAGCGAATACGATGGCAGCTAGCTCGAGATCGTGGGTCGAATAATTTTTCTCATGTGGCTTCAATTGTCTCGACGCATAGGCCACAACTCGACCTTCTTGCATCAATACGCAACCCAACCCAAGTAGGGATGCATCACTATAAATGACAAACTCTTTGCCTGACTCGGGCTACACTAGAATTGGAGCTTCAGTCAAATAAGTTTTCAGTTGATCGAAACTTTTCTGACATTTTTCCGTCCATTCGAACTTAACATCTTTTTGAAGTAGCTTCGTCATTGGTGTGGCTATCATTGAGAAACCCTTTACAAACCGTCTGTAGTAGCCGGCTAGTCCCAAAAAGCTCCGAACCTCAGTAATATTTCTCGGAGGCTTCCAGTTAAGTATGGCTAAAATTTTGCTCGGATCAACTCGAATACCCGATGCAGATACCACATGACGCAAGAAGCTCACCTCTCTTAACCAGAACTCACACTTACTGAACTTAGCATATAACTGCTTATCCCGTAAAATTTGCAACACTAATCCCAGGTGTTCAGCATGATCAGTTTCATTTCTCGAATAGACCAAAATATCATCGATAAACACAACTACAAACCGATCCAAATACTGTCTGAAGATCCGATTCATCAAATCCACAAATACTGCAGGGGCATTAGTGAGCCCAAACGGCATCACTAAGAACTCGTAGTGACCGTATCTCGTTCTGAAAGCAGTTTTGGGTATATCCAAATCTCGAATTCGCAACTGATAATAACCCGATCTCAAATCTATCTTTGAAAACACTGAGGCTCCCTTTAGTTGATCAAACAAATCGTCAATACGCGGTATCGGATATTTATTCTTTATTGTCACCTTATTTAGCTGACGATAGTCGATGCACAACCTCATGGTTCCGTCCTTCTTTTTCACAAACAATACTGGTGCACCCCAATGTGAGAAACTTGGTCGAGCGAAACCTCTATCCATCAACTCTTGCAACTGAGCTTTCAATTCCTTCAATTCCATTGGTGCCATACGATACGGAGCTATCGAAATCGGTGTAGTCCCAGGTACAAGCTCAATACCAAACTCTACCTCCCGAATAGGTGGTAAACCCGGTAATTCTTTGGGAAAAACATCCATATATTCACAAACCACCGGCACAGATTCAGGCTTCTTTTCTAACTCTTTGTCATCAAGTACATACGCAAGGTATGCTTCACACCCCTTTCTTATATATTTCTTAGCCAACATCGATGATATTACAGCTGGCAACTCATTCAAGTCAGTAGACTCAACTCGGATTATCTCGTTGTTTACACACCTCAAATCAATGGTTTTTCTTTTGCAATTTACAATTGCATCATGTACGGTCAACCAATCCATACCGAGGATAACATCAAATTCATCAAATGGTAAAAGCATCAAATCGGCCGGAAAACAGGAACCTCGGATTACTAGGGGACATTTCTTACACACTTTGTCAACAAGTACATAACGACCCAAGGGATTCGATACTCGAATTACGAACTCAGTAGACTCAACAAGTAAAGTCTTACTGGATGCTAAGGTTTCACATATATAAGAATGAGTAGAGCCAGGGTCAATCAATGCAATCACATTAGTATCAAAGAGAGTAAAAGTACCGGTAATAATATCTGGCGAAGAAGCATCCTCGCGTGCGCGTATAGCATAAGCTCTGGTAGGAGCACGAGCCTCAGATCTGGTTGCAGCATCTCTAGATCCTCTTTGACCGCCACTAGGATTTCCCGCATTCTTAGATGGTCTACCTCGAGCAGTAGTAGCACCCGGTTTCTCACTCTGATTTACATTATGTTCAGACAGTCTCGGGCAATCCTTGATAAACTGGTCAGCTAATCCACACTTATAACAGGAGTGGTCATGGAATCTACAACTTCCCGAATGCCATTTACCACAATACTGGCACTCTGTTCTGTCTCGACGATCATTTCCAACACTGGCGACCGACGTGACTCGTGTACTCACAGAGGGTCGATCGCGATCTCGTCTAGAAAAAACCGAAGTGTCTCTAGACCGGCCTAAGTCATCTCTAAATTTTTTCAATGACTGTTGAAAGGGCTTTCTCGAAGATCTCTTACGAAACTCCTTTGCTCCCATATCAGCTTTTCTTTTCTCCTTACTGAGCTCTTCGGCTTTGCAAGCTCATTCGACAAGTACCACAAATTCTCAGATTTCTAAAATGCCAACATACAGCTTTATATCATCGTTCAGTCCATCCTCGAAACGTTTACACATCACAGCTTCTAAAGAAATGCATTCTCGCGCGTACCGGCTAAGCCTTACAAACTTTCATTCGTAATCAGTAACCGACATGGAACCTTGTTTAAGTTCAAGAAATTCCTTCCGTTTTTGATCAATGAATCTCTGACTGATATACTTTTTTCAAAACTCGGTTTGGAAAAACTCCCAAGTTACTTGCTCTCTGGGCACAACAGAAATCAACGTATTCCACCAATAGTAGGCGGAATCACGTAGCAAGGAGATAGTACACTTTAGGCATTCATCGGGTGTGCAAGATAGTTCATCGAGTACCCGAATAGTGTTGTCCAACCAAAATTCAGCTTGTTCGGCATCATTGCTGTCCGTAGCTTTAAATTCAGTAGCCCCGTGTTTTTGGATTCTGTCAACTGGGGGCTTATTTGACCTTATTTGGTCAGTTACCGGAGGTATTGTAGGTGCGGGGGTTGTATTAGTCGGGAATGGAGGTTGTGGAACAGTCGTATTAGTTCGAATGTATTGGTTGAACCAATCATTCATCACGCTATAAAAAGCTTGTCTAGCTTCATCATTCTGATTACTAGCAATAGGTTGAGAGTCCGCCGGTGCTGTCCCTTGCGCGGGAGCAGGCGCTACACTCTCAACATCATCAGCTACCGCTCGGTTGGGATCGGGGTCCATTACTATAAGTAAACACATTTTTAACTGTCAGAAATCACCACACTATCAATAAACACATAATGGCATGTATAGGTAGACCCAAAGTATTACGGTAGTCCTAGAATCGACTAAACCGTAGCTCTGATACCAATAAAATTGTAACACCCCTTACCCGAGAGCGTTGCCGGAGTCGAACACGAGGTGCTAACAGACTTAATTAATTTATTTGCACAGTCCATTTTAAAAATTTCCAGACAAGCTGGCTAACTGCGTCACTGTCACCTTAAAAATCATATCTCAAGTTCCAAAACTCAAAAACCAGTTCGGTAAATTTTTCCTGAAACTAGACTCATATGTCCATCTAAAAATTTCTTTCTAGAATTTTTGGTCAATCCAATTAGTACATTTTATTAGTTAAAGTGTCCCCTGTTTCAGGGTTCAACTACTCTAACCTTCATGCATTACGACTTAGATATCTCCCTATACAGGGCTTCAATACTTATGCCGTTTGTTTCTAAAGAAACTAGGCTCGAAAATAAATCTTTACATATAGGGCATGACTTCTAATTATCTCTGGTTAATTTATATTGAATTTCCAAAGTCGGAACAGGGGATCTAGAAATCGCTCTGGCCCTATTTCACGAAAACTTAAACATCTCATAAAATATGGCTCATATGATCGTTTCGTTACTTTCATATGAAAATAGATTCATGAAGGTTCGATTACATAATTTATTCACTATTTAATTCCATTCCTACTATTTTTAGCGATTTTTCAAATCCACGTCACTGCTGCTGTCAGCATCTGTTTTTAAGGTAAACTTTACCTATTTCATGGTTTTCCATGGATCAACTAAAATTTTGTCATACATAGCACCAAAATGATCGTGATTAACCATTCCAATGGCTAATCGTTACCAACATTTCCATAACACTCCATGAACAACATACAAAATGATTATATCGCTATGCTCAAAATATATATAAGCTATTTTCGCATGGCTATCCAAATATATACATTACCGAAAGGTACATGACCAACAACAAAAGGGTAGTCCTATACATGCCATTTTCAGAGTTCAACTAAAAGAGTACCAAAAGGGCTTTGATAGTGTGGATGACTTCGACTTTGACACTCCCGAATCCGCTAGCTGACGAACCAAAATCTATAAAACAAAGTATCAAAGAAACGGAATAAGCATTTAATGCTTAGAAAGTTTTGAGTAATGAAATCATGCACAACTGAAGTATAGCATTCATATGACTAAACGAATAATTTCATATACACATATTCTCACAATCATACCTACTTCACATTTCCAACCCTTATATTCATTCATAAGGAATCAACTTGACTAAAGGCCGGAAGCTTGTTAATCGATTGAGCGAATACTATTTAAAAGGAATCAATTATTCCAATGCATATACAAAACATACCTCATCGTTGGGGTTTTACGAGTTTATTAATTGAAATTATTACAGCAAGATTGCTCATTCCCAAACCAAGTACCTTCGGGATTTAGCCGGATATAGCTACTCGCTCAAATGCCTTCGAGACTTAGCCCGGTTATAGTAACTCGCGCAAATGCCTTCGGGACTTAGCCCGAATATAGTAACTCGCACAAATACCTTCGGGACTTAGCCCGGATATAGCAACTCGCACAAATGCCTTCGGGACTTAGCCCGGTTATCATCCAAATATTCATGCACATATCATTAAATCATGACACATCTATATTTCATTTTCATAACTAGAATTCAAACACAAGTCACTTATCAAGCATTATCATTTTCGGCTCAATAGCTACATACAAAGAGCATGATTGATTTGCTTATAACATGATCTAATCGAATCATAATCCAAGTTCCATTACTCGAAAACTTACCTCGGATGTTGTCGAACGTCTTCAACGGCTATTCAATTACTTTTTCCTTCCCTTTATCGGATTTAGTTCCCCTTTGCTCTTGAGCTTAATTTAACAAATAAATTGATTTAATCATCTTGAACATCAAGAGAAATTCAAGGTACTTAGTCTATATATATATATTAGACATTAGAGTCATATTTATGAAATCATGAACCAAATTCAACATATTGGCTAATATTCTCCTTGAGCTGATTATCTAAGTCAAGATAGAGTCATCATTATGCTTGCCTATAACTGAATACATGCAACACCAATCTATCTATTCATTCATGTGTGCATCTTATTTAAGCATGTATATCTACAACCAAATTCATCATATAAATATCTATGAATTCACTCAAACAATCTCAATACCACACATGGTGCTCAAACCATTATTCAAATTCAAAACTCGGCTAGTACACATATATACACTAGCAATCAAATACTAGCATTTGCACTTCACCTTAATAGCTAGCTTAGCAAACCTTAATTTAACATATAATTGTTCATAACACAATTAAAGCATCCTCTCCATTCCATTAATTTAAAACACATACATTGCCCAATAATATCCAAAATCATATTCGGCCTTAGTACACACTTGTTAGCCGATTTTTCTCCATTTAGTAACTAATGCACATATGTGCTCATTTGCTAGACTCTACTTCACCTAACTACCATTTATCACTTCTATTTACTACCATGGCCGAATGTTATAACCCAAGCCACACATATTGTTCCTCAAGGCCCTTCAATGACCACATTCGGCACCCCTTAGGAACAACCCAATTTCAACCTTCAAGAAGGAAGAAGTGATAAATTCATGTTTTACCACTTCCTTCATGGCTGGATTAAGTCGACGTTGTGCATCCACTACTGGTTTTTTCCATTCTTCTAATAAAATCTTATGTTGACATAATGTAGGATTAATCCCCTTAATATCAGCAATTCTCCATCTTATGGCTTTTTTCTATGTCCTTAAAATAGTTAATAAAGCCTCTTCTTATTCTAAACTTAACCTAGTAGCCATAATTATTGGTAATGTATTTTGGTCTCCCAGATATCTATATTTCATGTGCTTTGGCAATGGTTTTAGATCTAATTTTGGAGGTTTAACAATGGAAGATATCATTTTTGTTGTGCATAAAGCAATTTGTTCCACTTGCCTTTTACTTTGCCTCCAGCAATCTAGTTGAATCGTTGTCTCAGCATTCACTTATTCACTATCATCCATTTTTCTCTCTTTGATTCATATTCATAATCAGCCAATTCTATTTTAATGGGCTCCAGTTTATTGTACTTTTGCTCCTCTGTTTTCATTTGCCCTACTTCTAATTTTTTATGTGTTCCTAGGAAAATTCGTTTTCACTAAATCTTTTTAAAATTTCCATTACTTCTTAATCTTTTTAATATTTCCATTACTTCTTTCCTAGTTTTATTCCAGATGCTTCCTCCAGTCATGGTATCAAACTTTCTTCTATTCTGACTATTCAATCCATCATAAAAATGTTGAATTTGCACTGCAAAATGTAAACCTCCACCCAACACTGATCTAATAATGGTTTGAAATCTTTCCCAGGCTTGTCCCAATGTTTCAATTATGAATTGTTTGAATTGAAATAACTTCTCACACACTCTAAGTACCTAAGTCATGGGAAGAAGCTGGTGAAGGAAAAGTCGCACAAAATCTATCCAAGTAGCAATAGTGTCAGGCGGGAGAGCATCTAACCAAGTTTTCACTTTTCCATTCAATGCAAATGAAATTAGTAATAATTTGATAGTGTTTGGTGGTACTCTAGTGTAAGCAATAGTACTGCATATATATTCAAATTGTCATAGAAAGATTATAGGTTCCTCTACTTTAGGCTCACCAAATGTGACGTTATTAGTAATGCACGTTAGTAAAGAAAGATTTAACTCAAAATGCGAATCATAAATAATAGGTCGTGTGATACTAGATTGCAACAAATCTATATCAAAGAATGTCCCTAGTGTTTGCATCGTACCTCCTAAACTTTAAAGCTGAGAGGAAATGGTACAATACTAACAGGCTATGAATTTAAGTTTCATATCTATAATCTAAAAATCTCCTAACTATTTTACTAACATGCAAAACTTAAAACTAATATAATGATGTTGCCTCCCCGATAGCCAACAACTTGACTGCCTTTGGACATACCAACATCCAAAGTAGAAATCCTGCACAAAAGATATAAGAAAACAATATCTGCAAGTGTACAATTCAGGTTGTAATATAGTTTACAACGGAGTAAGTGAGTACTTTGGGGATCGTACTCAAGGAAGGCGAGTACTAAATTAATCTTAACTTAAACATAAATAGATCTAACTAAAATTCTAATCAAATTACAATACAAAAGATCAAAAAGAGAAGAGTTTAATAAACTATCCTAAAAACATCAAAGGAAATTAAACAAACGAAAGGCAATAGATCAAATAAGGAAATATATATATCAAATCTGGGCATGGGTGATTAGCTTGCTTCGGTAATCTTAAGTAATTATTGTCTCGGGTTTTCTTGTACAATCAACTAGTTAGTACCCTACCAAGATCTTCCAATACATCCATTGAAATATTGAGTCACTAAGGACCACTTATCTTCCTACCTGATAGTCCCGGCTGGTTTATGGTTAAGGTATTCATGGATAGGTCATATCAATTTTCAGTTAATTCCTACCAGGATACTTCCTAAGATTTTCAAGCCTAGGGTTTAGGTTCTTCCTATCCTGAATAGTTGATTTGCTAAGAAATCCCTACAAAATAGTTAATTATGAATACCTCTACTCGCTAATCCCCCATGGGAGGATTAGTTTCTCATGGATCTAATAAACAATATAAACTTGAATAAAAGAATGAACATAAAGAATAATTTAAAGAATTGAGTTTAGAAGAAACTGGATTAAACTGAATTAAAGCGCAGAATCTTCATAGAGTTTGAGAATATTTTCAGAATCTGGTTTCTTCCTAAAAATAAATAACAATAACGGAAATAAAGTCTAAACCCTAGAAGAAAAGAAAATCTACACTCTAAAACTAAAGAGAAAATTATACTAAGGAAAATGGTTGTTTTTAACATGTGTTAGCTTAGCCTATTTATAGACTTAGGATGGTTGTCGTCCTTAACCTTAGGTTAACTGACATTCATGTGTTTACTTGTATTTATTTACCATACAGAGGCAATGTTGTGACACACCAGGTCCTGTACCACGACATTGTAGGCAGTATGTTCAGCTTCAGGGAATCTTTAGTGGTATGTCGCGACATCGAAGGCAGTCTTGGACTTCTTCAATTCTGCTCCCTAGGTTTTGCAACCTAGCAACCAATATTGAGTTATTTTACCTTCTAATGGTCTCTTGCACACTCGCAGAGTGTATTAGCTCACCCTTAGGTCTCCTGCAACCTCTAAGGTCAATATAAGACTCGAATAACACATTTTATTACACGTAACTAAACTTGCTAAAAAGTAATTAAAATATAACTAAAATGCTTATGCTCAAGCTCTTAAAGTGTGAAAACTAGTTTAATATACTACACCGAATTCTGACAGATCAAGCGAATCGATTAGCTCTGCCATCAGAATTAGAAAAGATACACAACTTTTTTTTGTGTCGATGTTGCGTTGTTATCGTTTTGATTCCTCAAATGTGATTTCTCTCAACGAGGTTGAGTTACAGCTTGATTTGTCATACAGTGAGGAACCGGTAAAGATTTTAGCTTGGGAAGTAAACAAACTCGTAAATAAAAGAATATTGCTAGTAAAAGTATTGTGGCCTTGACATGGTATTGAGGAAGCTACGTGGAACTTGAAGAAACCATGAAATCTCAATACCCTAATCTGTTTTCAAGTAGAAATTTTGAGTACAAATTTTTAGAAGAGGGAGAATTGTAACAGCTCGTTTTTCAACGATGCCAAAAATAGTGGTTTCAAAACCCCGTTTGTCAATGATCGAGTCAGTAAATATTATTAATTAATACTTACGAGTCTATTTTAGTATCATTTTGAATTTTTATCTAACAAATTTATTAACTAAAAAATAGTTAAGGTACGAGTGTTTTGACCTTAAAGTTAGTAGTGTGGAAAAACAATGTATCAGGACCTTATTTCTATAAAACGAACTCTTAAATGAATTTTTTAAATAATTATGGATTTATTATATAGATTAATTAAATTTTGGATAGGAAGTTTTATTGAATTAGTGATTAATTGAGGTACAAGGACTAAATCATAAAAGTGGTAAAAGTTAATCGTTATTGATTTTTATTGTTTAAAGACTGATTTAGTAATTAATTAAGGTCGAATGTGGTAAATTAACCACTTTTAAATGAGGTAACTAATTGGTTAATCTTATTATTCTTATAAGATTATAATTTTAGAATTAAAATTGTAAAAGGGATTAAAGTAAAATTAATAATAAAACCTTTAGTGTTTGGAAAGAGAAATATCACCTTTCTTATTTCTTTCCAACACCAAAGCCTCTTAAGATCAACAAGGGAGAGAATAATTTTAGGGTTTCAACATTTAATCCTTTAATTGATCGAGATTTAAACCAGTCGGAGGATATTCACAAAAAAGGGGAAATTACGTACAAGGGGAAATTATCAGTTGCTATTTTTGTCAAGTAAGTTCATATGGCATAATGATGCTTGGATTCTTATGTATTTTATATATGAGAATGTATATAAATTCTATTAAACTTTGGATTGGTATAATTTAGTACTAAATGGTGAGATTTGGATTAAATTGAAAAAGGGTTAAATATGAACTTACACGATGGAATTACTTTGATGAAACTTTGTAAACGTATTGTACACATGGTTACAGGTTGATTTCCAATGATTCCAAGATCCAACATTTGTTTAGCTTGGGCAAGTAACCTAATGTTGTTTTATATGTTTAGCCCAAATGGGTAACCTTACATTTATAAACAACTGTGGCCAAATATCTTATGTGTCGTTAAAGGTTTAGCCCAGACAGGTAACTTGACAATAATATCTATATTCATCTCAAACGAGCAACTTGAGGTCCTTTTAAATGTTTATCCCAGATGTGTAACCTAACTTCTACATTACAACTCTGGCCAAGCTCTCTGATGTGTCAATATAAAGGTTTAGCCTAGGCGGGTAATCTGACACAATTAAATGTTTAGCTCAAACAAGCCTTTGACATGATATGTACCTATGTATTTGGGCTTGTTATTGAATTTCATCAGGTAATGTTGATAATACGAAATAAGAAATGGGATGACAAATAAATGTATTTTATGTTCAAATGTGATAGTAATGAATAATCTAAATATAGACCTGGTATATTAGTATGGTTACTTATTCCATAACTAAAATGAGATTTGAGTATACATATGTGATTGAATGATGGATTAAGTGGGTTTTAAAGAAATGAATTTCTATGATTAGTAGTTTAATGATATGTGTTTTAATGTGAGTTAAACTTACCTTAATGTGATTGTACTTTGATATGTTAGGTAATTTTTGTTATATACATTAGCTTAGCCTATGTACTTATTACATGAGGTAAGCTAACTGTTTATATTTTTATGACCTTACTAACATCTCGTAATGCTTATCTTTTCACTTTTCCTTCTTTTTTATATTTTGACTTACGGAACGTGTCGATCGGATCCTCGAAGAGCTCACACTATCCATCTCTTGATTTAGTAGAATTTAAATCATTTGAACTTGGTTATATGTGGCATGTGTGTAGTAGTGTCATGTTATTTATAATGTTAGGTATGTTTTGAGACATATTTGTTATCAACACTTATGCCAAATTGCTTATGTTTACAAATTGGGTGCTATTTGGTTCACATGTATTGTTTGGAAATCAAAGCAAGTGAAATGTGTATGAACTACTTTTTAAAATGAATGGTATGGAAGTTCTGAATGGAATATGTATGTTTAGTATCTATAGATGCAAGAATGACCATGATATGAATTGAGGTATTGAAAGGTTGATTACAAGTAACAATATACCTAGCTTTGTTGTGATTTAATGTCAAATGTGGCATATTGGTTTTGTGCATTGATTAGGTGATTATAAGTTATGTATTGGAAGTATTTTGGAATGGATTTGATTGGTTTTGAACATGTGTAAATGTTTCCAAAATCATTCTTTGGCCTATTTGAAAGTTTGGAATTGAAGCAAGCATCAAATGGTCAACTTTTTCCTAAATAGATTGTGACGTCTCAACGTTGATCGTCTCTTGTTGCAACGTCGGCCAACAAAATGTGACATTCCAACATCAAGTGGTCCAACGTCATGAAATGACATACTATTTTGGTGATGTCATGACGTGGAGAACATCTCGTCATGATTTCGAACCTGTATGTTTCAAACTTTTCTATTTAGTTCTTGCTCATTCCCAGGTCAACTTTAGAGCTCACAAAAGCTCGTATTAAGCTCAAAAAAGGTTTAAATTTGTTTTGAATGACTAATATAATAATAGTTAATGATTCTTGATTCGAAATATCTATTAAAGTTTTGTAATTGTTTTGTTTTGTACTGTGGCATTATGTAGCCCATTCCCGGTGATTGGGACAGATTAGGGGTGTTACAATGATAATGTGATGTCCCGAATTGAGCTACGCTTCAAGTCCCCCTGAACCAATAATCTATGCACAAAAACAACACATAGGCAAATAATTCTTAGTAAGTTCAACTCTATAATAACCCTACATAAATGTAACACCCCTAACCGTATCTGTGACTAGAACAGAGTTATGGAGCATTACTGGAGTTTACAATTCAAACTAGTAGAAAAATTCAAACATTTCATAACATATCAATAAGCATATTAAAACCAAGTCTAATCATACATATTGTCCCTTATACGAGCCTTTGAGGCCATAAATACGCAATAGAAACAAGTCGAGACTAAATCAGAACATTAGGAAATTTTTCAAAAAATAGTAAAAATTTTCAACACTGTAGGGGTCACATGACCATGTGGCCAGGCTGTATGACTCACATGGTTAAGAGACATGCCCATGTCTCAGGCTGTGTGGGCATTCAAAATAGGGACACACGACCATGTCCCAGCCCATGTCTATGCCCGTCTAACTCTTTAATTGGTCACACAGCCAAGCCACAAGCTCGTGTGCTAGGCCGTGTACCTTTTTAAATAACCTTACACACCTGTGTGCCAGGCCGTGCCCTAGGCCATGTAACAGCCTGACTTACAAACCTTTGAAATATACAAACCGTGTGTCACACACGGTCGTGTGACCTGGCCGTGTGTCACACACGGTCATGTGACCTGGCCGTGTGTCACACACGGCTGAGACACATGCCCGTGTGGATGACAATGATCCATTTTATGAGCAAATTTTCTCACCCAATTTGTAATGTACCTATAACCAACTTTGCATATATAACCAAGCCATAATAAAGCATCCAAATCAAGCATAAATAGGACATATACATATGGAATAGTTTCATACAACCAATATGCCCTTAGGCACGTCAATGACAACATGTAAATATGTTCAATCATGCATTCTATTTGTCCAAAATACTCAACTGACTTACATGCATATTTTCACCAATACATACCAAATAATTTACTTACCAAAAGACAACCATTTGGTACCAAAATGTCATTAATAGTCATTTAAGCTATTTAAGCAAAGTACCAATTCTCAACAAGTCACAAGCCATATAAATTATGCATATTCATCTATCATTCATCTTTTATCATTCAACCACATTGATTAAACCATCAACCATATTAAATCTAATATTTACATGCGAAAACCAAACTCATGCCATCATCAAAATACCAAAACACAAGCCAAGCAAATGGTCATTCCAAAAACTAAACATATAGGCCAACATTAGCCAATATATCTGTACAAGTCGTTATAACCAAAATTAAATATTCAAAAGTACCAAAAGAGCCAGTGGATAGTGTGACATAGCTTCGAAAAGCTTCCAACCCGTGCAAGCTTCTGATTTAATATAAATGTAACACTCCTTTCCTATATTCAATGCCAGAATAAGGTTACGGAGCATTACCAGACTTACAACACATTTAAACATTCAATTCACATATAATTTTACATTTCACGTAAACATTAATCAAACTCAAGCATAATGTCCTTATAACAAGCCTACAAGGCACTAAACATCTTTGGAAGTGGTTCGAGACTAAACCGATAGCTTGAGAAATTTTTACGAAACTTAGAAAATTTTCCTCAAAATAGGGAACACACGCCCGTGTGGCCACACCGTGTGTCTCACGCGGCCACCAGACAAGCCCGTGCCACAGGCCATGTGGACATTCGAAATGGAACCACATGGTTGTGTCCCAGCCCGTGTTCGACCCCGTGTAACTGTAAGACCCCTAACCTGTATCTGTCGCCAGAATCAGATTATGTGGCGTTACCGGACAATACTGAATATTCACAATCATTTTGTAAACATCGAAACATCGTAGATCAAACATCAATATGGAGTCCCATGTACAGGTCATTGAGACCTTAAACATGTATTAGAAAGGGGTCGGGACTAACCCGAACACATATAAAAAAATTTCGAAAGCTTAACATTTTTCCAAGGTCTACAGGTCACATGCTCGTGTAAACAGGCCGTGTGCTTGGCCGTGCCAAAACTGGAGGGTATACTGACTTTAATTCATAGGGTACCCCAGGGGACACACGGCCATGTAACGTGGCCGTGTGTCGCACATGGCTAAGACACACACCCGTGTCTCTGCTCATGTGGACAAAAATAGGCCATTTGAATAGCCAATTTGCCATCCCAATTGGTTCAAACCTAGAAGCACCAAAACTATGCTTAGTACACATACCAAATCATACCAAAAACATATATACAATCACAACCAAAACCAAGCCATATCACATGGCTATATATACATTACATTCATATTGACATAACTCTAACCTATGCATGCCACTTAACCACAAACTCAAATCTTTTATTTACCAAAACGATAACCGGATAGTGTGATGTGATCTCCTGCGACTTCCAACCCGAGCAAGTCTCTGAAACTCTATAAACAAAGGGAAAACCCACAGAGTAAGCTTCGAGAGCTTAGTAAGTCATAAGCAATTAAATCTTCACAAAATCATGCATATAGTTCAACTTGATTAAGTCAAAATTTAGTTAACTTCATACACATATTCAATCACTTTTCTATATAATCCAACATCGCCACATTAAGTAATTTCGTTACATAACCAACTGAAACATAGTCATTTATTTCATTTCATGCATAAAAATATATAAATTCCTTTTTATGCATTTCAAAACCCGAATAACCATATTCCATTTCTTTTTCATACTTCTCATGTCCAAAACCTAGGACCACAATTTTATATAACAAGGACATTTTTAATACAGCGTTCCTTTCCATACATTTCACATATCATCATTTGAATCATGCTCACATTTCATATCAAAATTTCATATATACATCCCATGTACCTGAATCATATATGGGAAATCACATTTACAATTCTACCTTTCTCATATAATTCATTTGATCATAGATAACTTACTAATATCCGCATCTCGTTTTCACATAGATCATATATTTACTAATCATAATCATACTCGCTTTCATTGCATAATTTTTCATCTACTACATATTTAACATCATCAATCACATAGATTCCGTACATACCTGTACCATTACGTTCTTACCTATCACCTTTATCACTTTAATGCTCGAAGCACCAACTCATTTGATCATCAATGAACATTCAACGAACTCGCACACTTAGTGCCAATTTATTAGCCGAAGCTATAGTTACATCGCACACTTAGTGTCATTACATTAAACGAACTCATATCAGTATCGCACACATAGTGCCATTTACTCAGCCAATGCTGTTATAATAGCCGTAGCTATTTCATTTATCGCACACTTAGTGCCTCAAATTCAATTCATATTTTACATACTTCAACTTCACATTTATATTATTTTACAACTTAATTCAATATATATATATAATGCGCATACATTTCAATTTAATAACATTTAATTACTTATGAACTTACCTCATACGGATACGAACGGACTAGAACGACTATTTGATAATTTTCGACTTTCCCCGATCCAAATCCGATTTTCTCATTTCATGATCTAATTCAATGAAAATTAAACTTATTTAATCATATGCTCAATCAAATTCATCTAAAAACACATAAATGGGCTAATTACACTTTTGCCCCTAACATTTCACATTTTTCACAATTTAGTCCCTCTTTCACAAAACACAAAATATTCAAAATTTGACCACACTCATGCTTGGCCGAATTTTCCTCTAGTCCTTATAAGCTCATATATACAATTTATTTATCATTTTAGTCCCTCAATTTCTCATTTTCATAAATTAGCCCAAAAATATTCAAATTCATCAAAAATCCCAATACAAAATATATTTATCTATCATCAAGCTTTCATATTTCACCATTTATCATCACAAAGCTCACAAAATCAACAATGGAATCTCATGAAATTATCATCAAATTCTAAAATTTAAGCACGAGTTTTGTAAAACACGAAGCAGTAATATTAAAAACGTAAAAATTATCGAAAACCGAGCTTAAAACTTACCTAAATCAAGCCCCAAATGTGTCGAACCCTTAAAACTCTTTTCTCCTATTCTTTCTTTTCATATTCAGCAATAATGAAGCAATATGGCCATACTTTTGTATTTTTTTTATTTATTTAATCTATTATTATTCAATTTACCTAACCAACCTTTAAAACTTATTCTATTTACCAATTTGCCAAGCCATGAATTCCACTAACCCTTATAATGGTCTAATTACATTATAAATTCATCATATTATAAAGACAAATTCAATTAAACATTCTCACATTTAACTATCAACTTTTTCTTTTTACGCGATTAGGCCCTTTTTACCGAATTAACCACTCAAACGGTAAGATTTCTTTACGAAACTTTCACACATCTCTAATATCATACCGTAGACTTTATTAAAATAATAAAATAAATATTTTAACTTCATATTATGGTTCTGAAACCACTGTTTCGATTAACCCCAAAAATGGGTTGTTACAACTCTCCCCCTTTAGGGATTTTCATCCTCGAAAATCTTACCAGAAGAAGTTGCTTCCAAATCTTGAATCACTTTCGCTAATTTCTTAGGATCACAAATTAATTTCAGCCTTGCATATCTTTTTCCAAAATCCTTAGAACTTTAACACACACTGCCGGAGCATCTTGTCAAAATTTTGAATTCCTCACTCAGAACGTATAGCTCAGTTGATTTGTCAAATAGGAACTTTGTATATACTGAAATAATCATGCGGATTTTTGGTCAAACAATTAACCACAATACGAATAACATCTCCTTTATAGTGATAATAACAACCTCAATATGAAGTCTATAATGACTCTATCTCTTTATCACACCCGTACCATCACTGACTGTATTAGACCTGAATACCCTTGATCTTCGGATTTAACCTGTTGACAAATTAACATCTGAACCCAGAATCAGAAATATCAGGTTTCATATCCATACACCAGAACATTTACTTCATATAACTGCACATTTTATTACTCTCGGATAACAGATAAGCTACTACTGAGCCTCATACAAAAACTTCTAAAATTCAAAATCGAAAGTCGGTTCACACTGTACCCATTTAGCTTGCAATTCACTAACACCTTTCTAAGCTTTTCAAACTAGCAAAGAAAAAATCAATTTAGCTTCTTTTTTTTATATAGCTAACATCAAACCATCATCAAATAAGATCACTTGAGTAACCACTCGCACAAAATAAGTAAAGATCTTTCTATTTCGCATCTGTAACTATATCTGCTCTCTCAGAGATTAATCAGTAACCACTTGGAATCTTTCTATATCTCAAGTCATTGACATTGTCTTAATTTCAAATCTTTTTTGGTAACATTAGATACTTTAACCTATTAGGATTCAGGAAGCATATGACATTTTCTGTCGAACACATGATATTATCAAATTCACACCACAGACATAAAAGTGACTGTCTTTAAATCGATAATCGAACAGTTCTCTTTTATTGTGACTTTACCCGTCTGAAAGTACAAACTATTTCTTTACATTCTCGTATTAAAGCTTATTCCAATCTGCTCAATAGTACATCACTAAAATTCATAAATTTTTTACTCAATTCAAACTAAACTCAGAACTAAAGCTTCGGTTAGTAATACTCTCAATCGTTTTCAACCTTGCTAACATGCCACAGACTATTCCAACTTTCGCAAATGTGATAGCTTTATCAATCATAACAGCTTAACTCGTAATAACATCACTCAATTAGAACAGTCCAATAAGCATATCTCTGAATCATACTTTCTAGAATATAATTCTTTTCATCCAGACTATTCGTCTACATACTCGTGAATGCACAAAATTCATTACCATACCTGAGGATACTTTAAATACACGTAACTCAATTCATACTTCAATTGACCAGTTCACTCTAATAAAACAACTGTGTTGATCTCAACTGTTGGATAATTACTTATCAAAATACCCTTCTCTTCATGCTGATAAAGCAACTCAAACACACAATCTTTCAAATTTCTCTTAACATGCAAAGAAAAGATCTTGCAACATAATAGCCCAGAGAAACAAAGATATTTCGATTAACTTACTCACCTTAGTCATACTCATCCAAGAAAAGAAAACCACTATGCAATTCGAGCTTGAGCTTCTAATATACATACCTTCGCTAATGACTATTCCTTACACAAGAATCAGAGAAATTCAGTTACCAAATCCACATTCTTATTATCGAATCCAAAACTACTACCATAATAAACATATTCACCACAGATCAAAGAATACACTTTAAAGATAGATCCTGTCAAATAATCCGGACAATAGAGAAGATAAGAAAACCCAAATACGATGTCATAACAAAAATCCAAGAACGTAACTCATACGGAAATAATTATAAAGATCAGGGTAATTTCCCAGAGAAAATCAGAAGGAAACCGCTGTTAACACGCTTTAGAATTCCATTGTAACAGGGATATCATGCTTTCCATATATACACGTAAGTCATATCAACATCCAAAAGAGACAGAAGAACAACCTCACATAATTTTTTTTTGCCTTCATCTTTACCCCAACATAATAGAATGGAGTCTCACAGAAATAAGAAAATGTCTTTTATAATTCAAACAGACTCATAGTGCTTTCATCTAACATACAAATTCAGCCCGTATACTCATACAATGATATTTTCTTCAAAAAATGGACATTCACATGAGCCCTAGAGGATGAATGAATATATATAGAATACTCGAAAGAGATCTTCATAATTTATTCAACTACAATCGTTACACACATGCATCTTTACAATGATAATCATTCTTTGACTAATTCCGTTATCATGAACCCTGTATTATACTACTTACTAATGAAAACCATTTCGGAAAGAATCTCACCAACCATATTTTTAGACTTCATACTCGTTTGAGTCAAATAGCTGAGACTAATTTTCTTCTTTAACCATGACATTACATAATCTGTATAATCTTTAAAACAATCTGATATTTCTTCTAAAATTGAGTTCATTTGTTACCCTGTACTCTACTCTTTTTGCATTACTAATTATCTCACCATTGAACTCTTTAGTCTCATACTTGTGAACTTATTCAACAAAATTTTTGTAAATTTTGTCACAAAAGCAACATGGGTAAGGGGGAGTTGTAAAGCCTCTAACTTGACTCTCATAAATACATACATATGACTCAACATTCATCGTCAGTATAATATCATCACAATTACATAGTTCACTCCAAGCAATTTAACATACTGACTTATTTAACAAATGTTTCTATCATCCATAATTTCAAACAATAAAGTTTACTTACTCGAGCCCAATATCAATATCTAATTAAATTTCAACATTTAACTTCAATTTTACTTACCAACATTTGTCAAATTACAGAGCGTCTTACGGGTCTGAGTACGTTGCTTACTTGATGCCACAGTCCAACTATGGTTTTACACAAAGTCTCATACACATAATAAGATGTCAATGCCATATCCCAGATATGGTCTTACATGGGATCACATATCAATGCCAATAGCCCAGCTATGGTCTTACACGATGTCTCATAATGATGCCATGTCCCAGACATGGTCTTACACGAAATCACATATCGATGTCGATTCCATGTCCCAGACATGGTCTTACATTGGCTCACACGTCGAGGTCGATGCCATGTCCCAGACATGGTCTTACACTAGCACACATATCAACGCCGATGCCATGTCCCAAACATGGTCTTATACGGGATCTCATCTCGATGCCAATGCCATGTCCTAGACATGGTTTTACATGGGATCTCACATAACTGCCATGGTCCAACCATGGTCTTATCCGTCAATTCATCATCGAATGATTGTACCCATTTCTTGCGTTCACTCAATTTGATCTTTCAATTTAATTCTCATTCTATCATGATATTTATGATTCCATAACAAAGCCATAAACCATAACATTATGATATCTTCAATTTAGCAATTTAAACATAAGAGTCAACCATATGAACATACTGATTAGACATCATTCAATAAGTATACATACGCACACATTCCGTCTATGACGTAAATTTTCTTGTCATATTCATGAAATCAAATATGTTGGGCCCATAGCATCATATGAACGTCAATCAAACATGGATGGGCTTTTCACTATATGATTTTTCATTTCATTCCTCTTTTTCAAAATCCTAAACTCATGATTATCACATTTCTTACATTAGCACCTACATATCATGAACTTCTATCCATACCTTTCCAATTTCGACACATCATAAGCACATCTAAATCATCTCAATATCAGTTTTTTAGGATTACTGTAAATAGCTCGGTTGGAGGTCATCTTTGTCTTACAAAATAATTTCGTTAGAGCCGGGAGATGTCACACTATTGCAGGATAACTATGGCATATACAGTTAGACTCACATACGCTATGATAGTCCTAGAACCGACTAAACCATAGCTCTGATCCCACTAAATGTAACAATCCTAACCCGTATCCGTCACCGGAATTGGATAATGAGGCGTTACCAGACAATACTGAACATTCACAATCATTTCGTAAACATCGAAACATCATAGATCAAACATCAATATGGAGTCCCATGTATAGGTCAATGAGACCTTAAACATGTATTAGAAAGGGTCGAGAGTAAACCGAACACATATAAAAAGATTTCGAAAGCTTAACATTTTTCCAAGATTTACAGGTCACACGCCCGTGTGAACAGGCCGTCTGCTTGGCCGTGCCAAAACTGGAGGATATACTGACTTTAATTCGTAGGGTACCCAGGGGACACAAGGCCGTGTAACGTGGCCGTGTGTTGCACACAGCTGAGACACATGCCCATGTGGACAAAAATAGGCCATTTGAATAGCCAATTTTCCACTCCAATTTGTTCAAACCTAGAAGCACCAAAATTATGCTTAGCACACATACCAAATCATATAAAAAACATATATACAATCACAACCAAAACCAAGCCACATCACATGGCTATATATACATTACATTCAAATGTATAAATTCCTTTTTATGCATTTCAAAACCCGAATAACCATATTCCATTTTTCTTTTTCATAATTCTCGTGTCCAAAACGTAGGACCACAATTTTATATAACAAGCACATTTATAATACAGCGTTCCTTTCCATACATTTCACATATCATCATTTGAATCATGCTCACATTTCATATCAAAATTTCATATATACATCCCATGTACCTGAATCATATATGGGAAATCACATTTACAATTCTACCTTTCTCATATAATTCATTTGATCATAGATAACTTACTAATATCCGCATCTCGTTTTCACATAGATCATATATTTACTAATCATAATCATACTCGCTTTCATTGCATAATTTTTCATCTACTACATATTTAACATCATCAATCACATAGATTCCGTACATACCTGTACCATTACGTTCTTACCTATCACCTTTATCACTTTAATGCTCGAAGCACCAACTCATTTGATCATCAATGAACATTCAACGAACTCGCACACTTAGTGCCAATTTATTAGCCGAAGCTATAGTTACATCGCACACTTAGTGTCATTACATTAAACGAACTCATATCAGTATCGCACACATAGTGCCATTTACTCAGCCAATGCTGTTATAATAGCCGTAGCTATTTCATTTATCGCACACTTAGTGCCTCAAATTCAATTCATATTTTACATACTTCAACTTCACATTTATATTCTTTTACAACTTAATTCAATATATATTTATAATGCACATACATTTCAATTTAATAACATTTAATTACTTATGAACTTACCTCATACGGATACGAACAGACTAGAACAACTATTCGATAATTTTCGACTTTCCCCAATCCAAATCTGATTTTCTCATTTCTTGATCTAATTCAATGAAAATTAAACTTATTTAATCATATGCTCAATCAAATTCATCTAAAAACACATAAATGGGCTAATTACACTTTTGCCCCTAACATTTCACATTTTTCACAATTTAGTCCCTCTTTCACAAAACACAAAATATTCAAAATTTGACCACACTCATGCTTGGCCGAATTGTCCTCTAGTCCTTATAAGCTCATATATACAATTTATTTCACATTTTAGTCCCTCAATTTCTCATTTTCACAAATTAGCCCAAAATATTCAAATTCATCAAAAATCCCAATACAAAATATATTTATCTATCATCAAGCTTTCATATTTCACCATTTATCATCACAAAGCTCACAAAATAAACAATGGCATCTCATGAAATCATCATCAAATTCTAAAATTTAAGCATGGGTTTTGTAAAACACGAAGCAACGATCTCAAAAACGTAAAAATTATCAAAAACCGAGCTTAAAACTTACCTAAATCAAGCCCCAAATGTGTCGAACCCTTAAAACTCTTTTCTCTCATTCTTTCTTTGCATATTCGGCAATAATGAAGCAATATGGCCATACTTTTGTATTTGTTTTATTTATTTAATCTATTATTATTCAATTTACCTAACCAACCTTTAAAACTTATTCTATTTACCAATTTGCCAAGCCATGAATTCCACTAACCCTTATAGTGGTCTAATTACATTATAAATGCATCATATTATAATGAAAAATTCGATTAAACATTCTCACATTTAACTATCAGCTTTTTCTTTTTACGCGATTAGGCCCTTTTTACCGAATTAACCACTCAAATGGTAAAGTTTCTTTACGAAACTTTCACATATCTCTAATATCATACCGTAGACTTTATTAAAATAATAAAATAAATGTTTTAAATTCAGATTATGGTCCCGAAACCACTGTCTGATTAACCCCAAAAAGAGGCTGTTACAGTATCTCTCTAACTTGGGTTACACGGCCAACACACACGCCTGTGTGGGTAGCCCGTGTGCCCTAAAAATGGCCATACACACCCGTGTGTGAAACTGTGTGCTAGGTCATGCCAAACCTGTAGTGTATAGTAACTTATGCCACACGGCCAAGTCACACGCCCATGTAAGAGGCTGTGTGGAGCATATTGACTTGATTTCAATTTCAACACTAGGGGACACACGGCCATGTAACATAACTGTGTGTCACACACGGCTGAGACACACGCCCGTGTCTCTGCCCGTGTGGACAAAAATAGGCTATTTACCAAGCCAATTTGTCACCCAAATTACAAGTACCTACATTAATCCAATTGGCACCAATTCAAAGCATAAATGAACATATATTTTATACACAATCATTGCTAAATCATACCATTTTTAATACTAACAACTAACATACTTATAGTTTCATGTGCTACCCGTTCAAAACATAACAATTTCACATATTCAAATCAATTAATTAGACCTTTTCAAGCATGCATTGTCATCCACCAATTCACAAGCACATAACTTCCCAAATATTAACTCTTTAATCTATAAATTACCTAAAATCAATAAGTATCATGAAACCAACCTCAATCACACAACATAAGTCAATTACTAACTCAAAGCAAAAGCCATTTGCACATTTATATGTACAACATCAAATTCACCATCCTAAGCCAACTCACATAGCTATATATATACAAACCAAAACATATACATTTACAAGCCAAATAAAATAGACAAAACCATTATCAAAACATAACCAAAATGACTCAAAATCCCTATACATGCCATATACTTAAAATGCCAAAGTTCATAGGTACCGAGTGATAGGTGGATAGTGTGAACCGATCTCTGACGATCCCTAAATCTGAGCTAGCTTGATAACACTATAAAACACGAGAAAAATAAAAAAAAGTAAGCTATAAAGCTTAGTAAGCTCGTATGACATAAATTCGATATAATCTTAAACACATAATTCAACAATTGATCATAAGTATAAGAATTCACAACAACTAACAAACCTCTCAATTACTCATTCACAAAACTATATACTTTCTTCACCACTTCTTCGATTCAAAGCTAATATGGTTTATGCACATACCTGTACCATCTTGTACTAATCTCACACACATTCTCGTCTTTCATTTACCCATTGAACCATTCAGAATAGAAGTCGAATACTAAAGGGTCTCACACGATAAGTACCTATACCATGGCCTATAGCCAAATCAAGGCAACTTATCTCTGAAGTACTAATATCATGGCCCGAAGCCAAATCAGCTGATATGCTTCGCCTGAAGCCAAATCAGTATAACTCGTACCTGAAGTACTATACCATGGCCCGAAGCCAAATCAATGTATCCCCTAATTACATGTCACCAGCATCCTAAACTATTCCTAAGGTTCAACCGGGATTTCGAATGTCGAATCATTGTCGAATCACTATCGTTCATATCCACAGTCTCATATTCACAATTTCTGCAATATAAAAGCATTTAAATTACATTTATAATGAAATTTATTACATATGAACTTACCTCGGATGCTAAAACAGAAAAACGGGTTAACTATTCTGTAACTTTGTTCTTTCCCCGATCTAATCCGTATTTCTCCTTTCTTGATCTAAATGAACATATAAAGCAACGACATAATGAAACCTAAAACTTTAGCTTTTCTTCTTGCAAAATTCAGTTAAAGAAGATGATGATAATATAAAAATGGCTTTGTTTTATTTATTTTACATTAATTAACCAAATTACCTTTTTAACCTTAACTAATAACCATCAATACACTTTAATACATGTCCATATATGTCCACTCATGCTATTAATGGTCTAATTACAACAGAAGGACCTTTACTTTAAGGTTCTATAGCTATTAGATACTTTTAGCTAATAGAACTCCACTTTTACATTTTACGCGATTTAGTTCTTTTTTATCAAATTAACTAATCAAACGATAAAATTTCTTAACGAAATTTTCACACAATAATTTTATCACACTATAAATATTATAATAATAATAAAATAAATATTTTGACCTCAGATTTGTAGTCCCGAAACCACTATTTTGATTTGACTTAAAACGGGCTATTACAATAAAACAAAGAAAAAAACACAGAGTAAGCATTTAAGCTTAGTAAGCATTTACCATTTAATTAAGTAATAGGTAAGTACGAGGCATATCCCAACACGTTTTGCCCAAATTTCTAAGCATATATTCACCAACCATATTAGCCATGTAAATACATATTATTCAAGTTCCATATACAAGTATCATCCATTTCATATATCTATATATCGTGTCACATCATTTCCAAGTATTTCATGTGTATACCTGTAATAGTTCATATCAAACTCATATCATTTCATATCAAAAGTTTGCTTGTTGAACCGTTTAGAATACTGTTGGATACCCAAGATAGCTTACACATAGTGTGCTAGCTCATTAACTATAATCCATCAATTCATGTACATGTATGCTCATACGAGCTATGAACCGATATGCTCCCTCAAGTTGTAGATCGGTATGCTCTCACGATCTATGAATTGGTATGCTCTTACAAACTATAAATCAATATGCTCTCACGAGCTATGGAGTATCCGCAACACATACAGGACCTCAACCAAATCATGTAACCCTAATGACATGTCATTTGTATCCTACGGATTCCTATGGTTCAAACGGGGTTTGGTAATTGTCGTATGTAATTGGATATGCAATCGGTAATTAAGTAGGACATTTCATAACATTATATATATTTCAATTAAAAACATATAAACACGATTTAATTACACGAACTTACCTCGACAAGTATACGTAGATACAGAGGCTATTAATCCGAGACTTTCTCTTTACCCCGACCTAACTCCGTACGAGGTCTAACTAGATATATACGGATAAATTTAAATCAATTCAACATATAATTCATTCAATTTAATCCAAAACATATTTTTGGCAAAATTACCATTTGCCCCTATACTTTTAATTTCTTTACAATTTAATCCCTAGGCTCATAAAATGAAATTCATGCAATTTTACCCTTACCCAAGCCTAGCCAATTATTATACAGACTTATAGTAGCCCACATATTTCATAAATTCACAAATTATACCATGTATTTATCACATTTTTCAATTTAACCCCTCATTGACAATTTCATCAAAAATCTCTTTACAAAAGTTGTTTATCTAACAACAACCATCCATTTTCTAACATCAAACTTCAAAAATAAATTACATGCATCAATGGTAAAACCCTAATAGTTTAATAGCTTCACAAATTAGTCCCCGGGCAAGCTAGATTAGGCTACAACGATATCGAAAACATAGAAATCATTAAAAAGAGGACAAAACGCATACCTAATTGAGAAAAATAAGCTTGCCAAAACTTCAAGCTTCCATGGCTAGGTTTTCTCTTCAAATTCGGTGGAAGACTGATATTTTATTTAATTAATTAAAACTTTAATTACTAATTTCCAAAATTAACCTTAATAATTCATTCAAATTTCAATAATGTCAAACCATTAAAATCCACTATCAACTCTAATGGTCTAATTACCATATAAGGACCTCCACTTTATATTTCTATAGCTATTTAATACCTTTAGCTATTAGAATTCAACTTCTGCACTTTACGTGATTTAGTCCTTTTTATCAAATTAAGCATGTAAATGGTAAAATTTCTTAATGAAATTTTTTATACAGTGATACTATCATACTGTAGGCAATAATATAATAATAAAATAATTTTTTTCGACTTCAGATTCATGGTCCTAAATCCACTGTTTCATTTTCACTAAAAACAGGTTGTTACAATAAATGTATGTATGATCCCAATTGGCATGTCAACTATATCCTAACATTCCTACCAAGTTTACATGGTCACAAATATCTAGTCAACATTTACAGCAAGTTCATTTGTCTAAATTTAGAACGTTCCTAGGCATTCATGTTTTCCACTTTACATAGCTCATGATCCTAACATTTATTCACATTATGCAAGTCAGTCAAGTTATTGTACACATATAAAATCCTATTTCAAATTTATTTTATAAAAACCAATAAATATACCTTTTAAAGTAATAACCATGTGCTAATGCTATCTTGCCTATCATATTAACCATATTGATCTTCCTACCATAATTTCACATTCAAATAATATAGTAAATACATTAAATTAATTAGTACACACAAAAACATGAAAGTATAGTAAGTTCCATGATAACTTGCCTTTCCCAAAAGTAACAAAAATGGATGGAGGCTTCTCTAAGGCCTTCAATCCATCACTTTTTCCTTTCCCTTTCTAGAAACCAAAATCAACAAAATCAACAATTTTTCTAAAATATTAGAATAACATTTATTAATCATACTAATGGCTCAAGAACCATTCCAAACCATTTAAACATGAAATGAGATGGTGGAATGCTAAGATATCATGAACTCTTACCAAAAGCTCTATCTTCTCTCTCTAGCTCAACCTTTCCGAACTAAAGCTCAAACCCTAGGTAAGTGGATAAAGAGAATAGAGATGAGTTTTGGTTCAAATATGGTTTCTATAAGGTAGTTTTACAAGAAATTGAAAAAACAATGCAAGAAAATGGTGGGTGTGTAACGCCCTAAACCTGATCCGGTTCACTAGATCTGAATCTTGTGTGTTACATTTTCTATTTTAGACTTTTTGCTTGACCCAATAATTTATTTCTAGGTTCTATCATTTGCTTGACCACATCACTGACATGAACTATATATAATCCTAAACCTTATAATTATTCTCTCAGTTGCTTACATTATTCCCATCAACTTGATCATGCCAGCCCAAGCTTGATGTGTATGCATAACATCCCAACTCGCCATGTAACAGCTCAGTTTAGACCCTCGTTGGAACAGTTGTTTCGGGACCACAAATCTAAGGTCAGAAAAATATTTTAATATTATTTTTCGTTCTTATAATATGTGGATTGATATCTATGAAAGTTTCGTGTGAAAATTTACTTGTTTGTGTGCTTAATTTGATAAATAACCTAATCGCATAAAATGCAAAAGTGACTAGCTAATTGTTAAAGTGTCTATTTGCTATGTCTATTTAAAAGAAAGGTCCTTATGTTGTTAATATTCCATTTACATGGTTAATGGACATAAATGGCCTAATGTTTAATGTTTTAAATGATTATTAATCATGGGCAAAATGGTAATTGATGCAGTAAATGAATTAAATTAAAATAAAACATGAAATTGACCATTATCATCTATCTATTGCCGAAATTATCAAAAGAAAAAGAATAAAATTCAAGCTTAGGGTTAGGCTAGGAGATTTGGCGATTAAGGTATGTTTTGAGCTCGGTTTTTGATGATTTTTACGCTTTTGAGATCGTTGCTTAGTAATCTATCAAGCCCATGCCCTATTTTTTTAAGTGGTTGATGAGTTTGAAAGATTCCATTGATGAATTCATGTGTTTTATGATGTTTAACGATGAATTATGAAAGCTTAGTGCTTGATATACATGTTTTGGAAAGTGATTTTGAGTGAAAATGCATATTAGAGATTTAATTTAGAAAAGTGTAAATTGAGGGGTTGAATTGTGAAATAAATGAAAGTTTTGGGCTCCTAGAAGTCCTTATGATATTCGGCCATGCATGGGTTCATTGAAATTATGTGTATTTTGTGTTTTTGTGAAATGGGACTAAAGTGTTAAAATGTGAAAATGTGAGGGCTAATTTGTAAAATGCCCTAACTATGTGTTTATGGATTAAATTGAATGTGTTGGTGATTAAATGAGTTAATTTTGAATACATATAGATCAAGAAAGGAGAAATTTGAACTTAGATCGAGGCAAAAACAAAATGCTCGATTGATCGACTAATATCGTCGTTTTTACGTCCAAGGTAAGTTCGTGTATAATACATTTTGTTTGTAGAATGTTTGTATGTGATGAAATAAATATAAATGATATTGATAAGTTGGAGTATGTGAAATGTGAATTGAATTTGAGGCACTAAGTGTGCGAGAAATGAAATAGCTACAACTATTAAATATGGCACTAAGTGTGCGAAAATATAACAGCGATGGCTGAATAAATGGCACTATGTGTGCGATACCGATATAAGTTTGGTTTAATGAAATGGCACTATGTAATATCCCGAATTAGGGTCTAATCGGAATAGTGGTTTCATGACCACAAATCCGAGATAGAAATAATTATTTTATAATTATTTTGATGTTTATGATATGATTGCATGATTGTGTGAAAATTTCGTGATGAAATCCTATGCCTAAAGTGCTTAAATTGAAATTAGGGACTAAATCGAATAATTTGCAAAATTTGCATTCTAGGAGTTTTTAGTATGAAATTGCTTTGGAATATTGAGGAGGAGGTCTTAAATAGCAATTTGACAAATTTCTAAGTCTATGGACAAAAATTGGACATGGATGGAATTTTTGGAAAGTTTAGTAGTAAGGGCATTTTGGTCATTTGTATATTAAATGAAATAAAATGGGAAAAATAACACAAAATGATCATCTTCTCCATATTGTTGCTACCGAATTTTACCTCTCCCCATAGCTAGGGTTTATTCAACTTTCAAGCTTCATAGTAAGTGATTTCATGCCCCGTTTTTAATGATGTTTATGTTTTTGAAATCCCAGTAGCTCGAATTAACTTATTCTAGCAATAATTGAACTTAGGGTTCATATTTGGAAAAATACCCATAGGTGGAATTTGTGTATTTTGGTGTTTTATGATAGAATATAAGGTTTTAAATTATGTTAGACAACTTGTGCTACTCGGTTTTAAGCGAAAACGAGTAAAAGGGCTAATCGGTAAAAATACCTAATAGTCATAAGTACATGTTAGAGTGTTAATTTGATGTTGCCATAGAAAGGAAAAATAATCAGCGTGTGCTTTTGCCACAATACTTTCACGAGAGCGACACTTTTATTTCTTAGTTGCTTGACCTCTCGAGCTAAAATCTTAATCGGTTTTTCTTCGTAAGTCATATCCGGTCGTAGTTCAATTTCTGTCGGTGAAATTATATGTGAGGGATCTAAATGATACCAACATAGCATAGATACGTGGAACACATCATGCATCTTCTGTAATTCAGGTGGTAATGCTAGTCGATAAGCTACTGGTCCAATTCTTTCAATTACTTCATACGGTCCAATAAAACGCGGACTTAACTTACCCTTCCATCCAAATCTAAGGACTTTCTTCTATGGAGACACTTTCAAAAATACCTTATCACCAACTTGAAACTCGATTTCTTTTCGTTTCAAATCCGCATAAGATTTCTATCTATCTGAAGCAGCTTTCAAACAATCTTGAATCACTTTCACCTTTTCTTCGGTTTCTTTTATTAGATCAACTCCATAAATCTGATTTTCCTTGAGTTCAATCCAATACAATGGCGTCCAACATTTACGACCATACAATGCTTCATAAGGTGCCATCTTCAAACTCGTCTGATAACTATTATTATAAGAAAAATCTACCAACGGTAAGTATCTTTCCCAACTACCTTGAAATTCCAATACGCAACATCTGAGCATGTCTTCAAGAATTTGAATTACTCTCTCTGATTGTCCATCAATTTGTGGATGAAAGGCAGTGCTGAAATTTAACTTCGTACATAATGCCTCTTGCAACTTTTGCCAAAGCCGTGAAGTAAATATCGGATCTCTATCCAAAATGATTGAAAAAGGTATTCCATGAAGTCTAACAATCTCACGAATATACAATTCAGCCAACTTATTAAGAGAACAATCTGTACGTACCGGAATAAAATGAGCCGATTTAGTCAATCTGTCAACTATTACCCAGATGGTATTTTTCTTCCTCGGAGTTAACGGCAACCCTGATACTAAATCCATAGTAATCCGATCCCATTTCCATTCAGGAATCATGATAGGCTGGAGCAATCCGGAAGGTACTTGGTGTTCAGCTTTCACTTGTTGACAAACTAAGCACTTTGATACAAACTCTAAAATATCTCTTTTCATTCCACTCCACCAGTACATTTTCTTCAAGTCATTATACATTTTCGTACTGCCCGGATGAACCGCCAAACAACCATTATGTGCTTCATGCAAAATCTTTTGAATCAACTCATCATTTTTCGGTACACAAATCTGGTTTTTAAACATCAAGCAACCATCAGAACCGATTCTGAAATTTGATCTGGTATCAGCTTCACACTGCGTTCTCTTGGCTTACAAATCCTGATCATTTTTCTGAGCTTTACAAATCTCTTGTAAAAACATCGGTCTTGCTCTTAACTCTGCTAGAATCAAACCATCATCTGATACCTTTAACCGAGTGTTCATAGCTCTCAAAGCAAATAGCAACTTTCTGCTTAAAGCATTGGCAACCACATTTGCTTTTCCCAGATGGTAATCAATAACAAGCTCGTAATCTTTCAATAACTCCAGCCATCTTCGCTGTTTCAAATTCAAGTCTTTTTGTGACATCAAGTACTTAAGACTTTTGTGGTCGGTATATACTCGGCACTTTTCACCATACAAATAATGTCGCCAAATCTTCAAAGCAAACACTATAGCAGCCAATTCCAAATCATGAGTCGAATAATTTCTTTCGTGAGATTTTAACTGCCTCGAAGCATAAGCCACCACTTTTCCTTCTTGCATAAGTACACATCCTAAGCCATTTCGAGAAGCATCACTATACACCATAAATTCTTTACCTGATTCGGGTTGTACCAACACTGGTGCTTCAGTTAATAACTTTTTAAATTATTCAAAACTCTGTTGACATTCTTCCGTCCATTCAAATTTAACATCCTTTCGGAGTAGTCTAGTCATAGGAGCAGCAATCATAGAAAATCCATTTACAAACTGCTGATAATACCCAGCTAGCCCCAAGAAACTTCTAACCTCGGTTACATTTTTCGGTGGTTTCCAATCAACAATGGCTGAAATTTTACTAGGATCAACCCGTATACCATCACCTGAAACAATGTGACCTAAAAATCCAACTTCTCGAAGCCAAAATTCACTTTTACTAAACTTAGCATACAACTTCTTATCTCTCAAGGTTTGAAAAACTATCCTCAAGTGCTCAGCATGTTCTGTCTCATCTTTTGAATAAATTAAGATGTCATCTATAAACACCACAACAAATTTGTCCAAGTATGGCCAAAATATACGATTCATTAAATCCATAAATACAGCAGGAGCATTTGTCCACCTGAATGGCATAACTAAAAATTCATAATGACCGTACCTTGTTCTAGAAGCAGTTTTAGGCACATCCGACTCTTTTACTCGCAGCTGGTAGTACCCAGATCTCAAATCAATCTTTGAAAACCATGTCGCTCCTTTTAGCTGATCAAACAAATCATCAATTCTTGGCAACAGATACTTGTTTTTTATTGTCACCTTGTTTAATTGTCGATAGTCAACACACAATCTCATAGAACCATCCTTCTTTTTCACAAATAACACGGGAGCACCCCAAGGTGAAAAACTCGGTCTCACAAAGCCTTTATCAGTCAACTCTTGCAACTGCGACTTTAATTCTTTCAACTCTGCTGGTGCCATTCTATACGGAGCAATCGAGATCGGAGTTGTTCCGGGTATCAAATCAATACCAAATTCTACTTCCCTGACTGGAGGCAAACCAAGCAACTCTTCTGGAAATACGTCCGCAAATTCACACAAAACCGGCATTGATTCAACTTTTTTTTTCAACTTCTTTTGTATTAATTACATACGCCAAAGAAGCTTTATAACCCTTTTTCAAATATCTCTGAGCCGACATCGAAGAAATCATACTAGATAATGCCTCTAATTTATCTGGTTCAACCCGTAGAATTTCACCGCTTTCACACTTTAATTCTATAACCTTTTCTTTGCAATTTACTATAGCATGATGCAATGTCAACCAATCCATACCCAAAATAACATCAAATTCATCAAACGGCAACAACATCAAGTCGGCCGGAAAGTAATGACCCCGAATCATTAAGGGCATTTCTTGCATACTTTATCAACTATCACACATTTGCCTAACGGATTCGACACTCTAATCATAAATTCTGTGTTCTCAGCAGGTATATTCATACTAGACACCAGTTTCATGCATACATATGAATGAGTAGAACCGGGATCAATGAAAGCAATAACATTAACATCATAAAGAGAAAATATACCAGTAATCACATCGGGTGATGAAGCATCTTCACGTGCCTTTATAGCATAAGTTCTAGCTGGAGCCCTTGCTTCAGATTTAGCTGCTGAATCTCTAACTACATTTTTGCTACTTGCTTCATTTCCAGCTTTTCTCGAATATCTTCCCCTCGAGTCTGCACCACTAGCTTTTACACTCTGAAAATTTTCTTTTTTAGCTCTCTCTGGGTAGTCTCTAATAAAATGATCCGGAGAACCACACCGAAAACATTCATTCGCTCTACATGGGCCAAAATGATTTCTGCCACACCGCTGGCACTCGGGCTTAACGAATCTCATATTTCCCACACTAGCCGCAGAAGTAGTCTGAGATTTAGGACCCACATTTTGCTTCTTAAAATTTCATATGATTGTCCAGCCGAAACCTGTGAACGAGGATTCATATTTCTAGATTTTCTAGATTGCTGTGAGAATGAACTGCTCATCGGTCTTTTCTTCCAATTTCTAGTCTCAGCCTCTACTTTTTTCTTCTCTTTAAGTAGTTCTTCAGCCTTGCAAGCTCGATCAACCAGTACTACCATTTCTTTTAATTCAAGAATCTCAACAAATACTTTAATGTCTTCATTGAGTCCGTCTTCAAATCATCTGCACATTTTAGCTTCTGTAGGAATATATTCTCTAGCATACTTACTCAACCTGACGAACTCCCTTTCGTATTCAGTAACTGTCATGTTCCCCTGCTTTAATTCAAGAAACTTTTTACGCTTCTGATCAATAAATCTTTCACTGATGTATTTCTTCCGAAATTCTTCTTGAAAGAACTCCCAAGTTATTTTCTCTTTCGGTACTACTGAAGTCAGTGTCTTCCACCAATGATAAGCTGAATCCCTCAACAATGATATAGCACATTTTAAGCATTCCTCAGGTGTACAAGACAATTCATCAAATACTCGAATAGAATTCTCAAGCCAAAACCCTGCTTTCTCGGCATCATCATCAATATTTGCCCTGAATTATTCGGCCCCTTGCTTACGGATTCTGTCAACTGGAGTTCTGTGAAATTTCATCAGATCTACACCTTGAGGCATCGAGGGTACAGATTGAGGAATCGAGGGAGGTGGGGCAGGTTGTGCATTCGGGTTCATACGAACGAACTCAGTATACCAGGCACACATCATCTAAAGAAAGGCTTCCCGAGCCCCTTCTCCTCCTCCTTGACCAATAGTAGGAGGTGGATTTTTAGTTGGCACCGCCCCTTCAGCCGGAGCTGGTGCATTACTCTCTACATCATCAGCCGCAACTGTATCGGGATCCATTCACTATATAAAAAAAATCATTTAAAAGGTCAGAAGTCGTCACACTATCACAATATATATATGGCATGTATAGCAAAACCCGTACATACAACACATTAGTCCAAGAACCGACTAAACTTGCTCTGATACCACCAAATGTAATGTCCTCATGCTCGAGACCGTCGCCAAAGTCGAGCTTGAGGTGTTACTAAACTTAATTCATTAATTTAACAGCTCAAACAATTTATTTTTAAAATTTCCAAACAAGCTGGCCAACTGCATCACAATCACTTAAAAATTCATATCTCGAGTTCCGAAACTCGAAATTATGATTCGTAAATTTTCCCTGAAACTATACTAATATATATATTTACTTTTTTTTTTAGAATTTTTGGTCGAGCTAATTACTACATTTTATTAGTTAAAGTCTCCCCTATTTCAGGGTTCGACTACTCTGACCCCTATGTATTACGAATCAGATATCTCCCTATACAGAGTTTCAATGACTATTCTGTATGTTTCTTATAAAACTAGACTCAATAAGGATTTCATAAATGTAAGATAAAACTCCTAACTATTTTTGTACAATTTATAGTGAATTTCTAAATTCAGAATAGGGGATACAGAGATCACTCTGACCCTATTCCACCAAAACTTAAATATCTTACAAAATATAAGTCATATACCTGTTTTTTCCATTCATATGATAATAGACTCATCAAGCTTCATTTTCATAACTTACTCATCATTTAATTCCATTTCTACTATTTTTAGTGATTTTTTAAATTTACACCACTGCTGCTGTCAAATTCCTTTTTATGGCAAATTTTACTTTACTATATATTTTCATGGACTAAATAGCATTTTAAACATACATAACATCAAATATGACTTAGATTGGCCATTCCAATGGCTAATCATTTACAAACCCTTTTCTTGCCAAACCATAGCCATATCATAAGATCATTTACACAAAGTGAGTATTTTGCCATACATGCCACATTCAAAACACACAAGCCATTTTACCAATTTAGGCCTTCGGATAGTGGGGACGAATCTTCGACCTATCCCGATTCTCAAGCCGGCTTGTCAATAACTACAATGAATGAAAAGAAGGGGGTAAGCATAGATGCTTAGTAAGTTCACATGCAAATAGCAAGTAGCATAATCATGAAATTCCACATAAAACATCATTTGCATAAACAACACCAAGACATTCATGTTTCATTTGCATTTAATATCTTTCTACGATTTCATCATACCATGTTCTCAAACCGAGGATTTAAGCACATACCTATCAAAATTTCTCATTCATCACACTTACCAATATGTCACCTTCGTTTTAGGCATTCTTCTCATTCACTTAAGATTCACCCGTTGAACATATCGGAATATAATTCGAATACGCGGATTTCATGAATGTAAGTGCCATACCCGCAGCTAGACAAACTCAATAGCCTGCGGAACTTATGTAGCCAAGCTACCATGTAACCCACCCATAAGTGAACTCGGACTCAACTCAAAGAGCTCGGGCGTTCGCATCCATAAGTGAACTCAGACTCAACTCAACGAGTTCTGATGCCTAGTTACAACTCACGAACTCGGACTCAACTCAACGAGTTCGGAACTCAAATATCCTAGTGACATGTCACTTGTATTCTAATCTATTCCTAAGGTTCAAACGGGCATTTTCCTCGATCTCACATCTTTGTCGTCTTCCACGGAATATCAGAACCGATACTCGATGATAGTTCATACCCATCAAGTAATTCACATAATTACATATTATTCAACAATAACCACAAAACATAACAATTCATGATAATAATAAGCATCATATCATATAAACAACATTAAATTGCTCAAAAGGACAATTATATTACTACATTTACACATGAACTTACCTCGATACAAAATATTAGCAATCGAGCCTATTCTTCGTAAACTTTGTTTTTCCCTCGATCGCGACTTGAATTTCGTTTCTCTTGATCTATAATGCTAAATTAATCTTATTTAATACATACATTCATCAAAACAGCATTTAATACGAACTTTGGCAAAATTATATTTTTACCCCTAAACTTTTGCATAATTACACTTTTGCCCCTAGGCTCGAGAATTAAACTTCATCCCTTATTCTTATTTTTATGACATGCTGATCATTTTTCCCTTCTATGGCAACATCAAATTCACACTCTAACATGTACTTATGACTATTAGGTATTT
Organism: Gossypium hirsutum; assembly: GCF_007990345.1. Classification (NCBI taxonomy): domain Eukaryota; kingdom Viridiplantae; phylum Streptophyta; class Magnoliopsida; order Malvales; family Malvaceae; genus Gossypium; species Gossypium hirsutum. The sequence continues at coordinate 70,110,096 of NC_053431.1, forward strand.
TTACCGATTAGCCCTTTTACTCATTTTCGCTTAAAACCGAGTAGCACAAGTTGTCTAACATAATTTAAAACCTCATATTCTATCATAAAACACCAAAATACACAAATTCCACCTCTGGGTATTTTTCCAAATATGAACCCTAGGTTGAATTATTGCTAGCATAAGTTAATTCGAGCTACCAAGATTTCAAAAACATAAAAATCATTAAAAACGGGGCATGAAATCACTTACTATGAAGCTTGAAAGTTGAAGAAACCCTAGCTATGGGGAGAGGTAAAATTCGGCAAAAACAATATGGAGAAGATGATCATTTTGTGTTATTTTTCCCATTTTATTTCATTTAATATACAAATGACCAAAATGCCCTTACTACTAAACTTTCCAAAAATTCCATCCATGTCCAATTTTTTTCCATAGACTTAGAAATTGGTCAAATTGCTATTTAAGACCTCCTCATTAATATTCCAAAGCAATTTCATACTAAAAAATCCTAGAATGCAAATTTTGCAAATTATTCAATTTAGTCCCTAATTTCAATTTAAACACTTTAGGCATAGGATTTCATCACGAAATTTTCACACAATCATGAACTCATAACATAAACATCAAAATAATTATAAAATAATTATTTCTATCTCGAATTTGTGGTCACGAAACCACTATTCAGGTTAGGCCCTAATTCGGGATATTACATGTCAGGTGGCCGTGCGTGTGTGGCAATTTTGAAGGGTACATGGGCTAGACACACGGGCGTGTGGTCGGCCGTGTGACCCAAGTCAGTTTCAACCACGGCCAATGCACACGGGCGTGTCTTGTGCCCGTGTAGTGAAGCCAGTATGTATGCTCTGTTTTGCCACAGCTTAAACACACAGGAGTGTTTAATGCCGTGTGAGGCACACGGCCTACTCACACGAGCGTGTGACCTATATAACTTTGAAAAATGATTAAGTTTTTGGAAAATTTTGTATGAACTCGATTTAGTCCCGACCTCTTCCTAAAGCAAGTTTAAGGTCTCATTGACCTGATATAAGGGACTTGATATTGATGTATGATCTATGGTGTTATGATGATTGTGTAATGAATACTAGATGTTTAAATATGTTCGATAATACTCTTTTACCCTAGTTCGGTGATGGATACGGGTTAGGGGTGTTAGACGCCACACCCTTAGCATAGCCCTGACATTGTCTCTCTTGGTGTAGTCCTATCTCAGCTTACCTATGACATAAAAGCACAGAAGTAAGTTCATGCAAACTTAGTGAGTAAACCTTCTTTTACCTGAATCATGTTCGAAAACTCCCTTTTTGTCTATCTCATTGTATCCTTTCTTTAATTTGTCTTTGACAGATACATCTCTAAGGTTCCATTCATCTTGCCATAGGTGTCACATTACATGCCAAGATCATAACTTACCTCTCATGACTCTCTTAACTATTCCCACTTTAGAGGACCGTACAAACATGACACTTTTGGCTCGTCGCTTACACTAGCGCACTCAAGCTTCTCTGCTCTTACCTTGATACTATACTGGGTTTGCCGTAACACTTCATACAGAACTTTTCCTTTAGAATTTGCCATGGATTCTTTTCTTTTCATTCAACGTCTGCCATAAAGGCCTTTCTTTCAAATGGTTACCACAACGGTCATTCTTTAGACTATGCCACTAAGGCGATCCTTTTCAAAGATAGTTACAAGGGCTTCTATGCTTAGAGATTTGTCACAAAGGCATTTCCTTGCAAAGGTTTGCCACATAGGCTTACCTTCCCTAAGTCTTGCCATAAAGGTGTTCCTTAACATTCAATACTTACCACATAGGCTTTCATGTCCAGTGTTTGGCTAGAAAGGCATTCCTTAACATTCAGTACTCACCAGAAAGGCTTTCCTGTTCAGAGTTTTGCCACAAAGACATTCCTTAACATTCAGTACTCACCGCAAAGGCTTTCTTATCTAGATTTTTTCCATAAAAGTATTCCTTAACATTTAGTACTCGCTACAAAGGCTTTCCTATCCAGAATTTTTCCATAAAGGCTTTATTGTCCAAAGTTTTGCCAAAAACAAGTTCTTTAACTGGTATTTCTAACCTTTATTCGTTGCTAGATTAAGATTACAAAGCATTACCATACAAACGAAACATTTAAACATAAATTTTATACACTATCATAAACATATCATAAACCAATCATGAATGCACATTTCATCCCTAAATCGAGCCCATGAAGCATTAGAAATACTTCAAAAACAATACGGGACCAAATTGAAATCATTTGGAAAGTCTAAGAAAAAGTTACAAAAATTTGGAATTTGGGTTCACACGACCGTGTGCCTCACACAGTTGAGACACACGCCCATGTCTTAGGTCGTGTAACCTTCAAACTAGGGACACACGGCCATGTCCCAGTCCATGTCCTCACCTATGTAACTCTCTGAGTGAGGTCACACGGCCATGTCGCACGCCCGTATACCAAGCCATGTAACTCTCTGAGTTGCCCCACACGCTTGTGTAACTCTCCGAGCTGCCCCACATGCCTGTGTAACTCTCTGAGTTACCCCACACGCCCGTGTGTTAGGCTGTGTAACTATCTAATTTTCCCTAAACGCCCGTGTTTCAGGCCATGTAACTTATTGACTTACATACAAGGGAACTCTTAGATGACACACAGACGTGTCATCAGGTCGTGTGTCACACACGCCTGAGTTTTAGACCGTGTGGACTTAAATTTTCCTAAAATCAAGCCATTTCCTATACCATTTCATGCATGAACACTTAGGTCATTTGTGCACATTTTCAAGTCACCTAAACGATGCCAAAACATACATATATTTGCCATTCCAAAAATCCTAATTCAATTAACCAATATGTCATTCAAAGGTACCTCAAATGCAATCATCTAAACTTACCTAAACATATCAATTTTTCCTAATATCAAACATCAATATCTAGTTCAATACTTTCCAAAACATACCATAACTTAACCATAATCATACCAATTCAAAACATGCAACATAAGATAGCCACAATGACACAAACTAGCAAGGCATCAAATGTACCAACAAAGTTAACTTACACAACTTATACATACCAAATCATTAACTAAACATTCAACTAAATATCATTACAAGTCCACCTATACATTTCATTATAACCTTGGCCAAAACATTCAAAACCTACCGATATTTATGCTGGATAGTGTGGTAGATCTCCGACGAGCTTCCAAATCAATCGAGCTTTCAATAATCTATAAGACACAAGAAAGAACTATGTAAGCAATTAATGCTTAGTAAGCTCATATAACTTAAACACAACTTACCATTTCAATTCCATAATGTAAATAGCACAGTTGTTATACCAACTAAACCATAAGCTTGGCATTATGCCTATACAACATCATCAAATACACAAGTTAGTGCATTTATACATGGTTCAAATGAATTCATCCATAACAAGTAATATACACATTTATTCACATCATTTAAATCGCCATTCCCTTTCATAAGTTCATGATACATTCCATTTGAACACTTACCATTTCCTTTCCTTTCCATTACATCATTACTCACACGAATTGTGGGTCAGAATGTAAGCTACATGAAGCTGCTCACACGATCTGTGGAGTATCCGCAAAAAATATAGGACCTCAGTCATCGGTAGGACATTTAAGACTAGCACCCAAAACATGAAATCCCTAATGACATGTCATTTGTATCCTACGAATTCCTATGGTTCAACCTAGACTCAACATCTAACAATTAATCATAGCATTAACATGATTATAAATCGATCCATTTACATTAAAAATAACCTAATAAACATTCAAATTAAAAAATATTAATACGATAACTGTTTCTACGAACTTACCTCAACTATTAAGGACGTGAAGTTAAATCGAGCTAATCCGAAGCTTTTGTTTCACCTCGATCTAGGTCTGTACATGGTTTATCTTGATCTAAATAGACAATTTTAATCCATTTAATACTTATAGTATACAATTTAGTCCACATTTCATATTTATGCCAAATTACTATTTTGCCCCTAACATTTTAACTTTTCACAATTTAGTCCTTAAGCTTATAAATTGGAATCTAAGCATTTTAATCCCTCATTCAAGCTAAAAAAAATTATTAGGGACTTATATCAAACCAAATAAACCATCATTTCATAAATTTAACATGAATTTTTACAATTTTTACAAATCAATCCCTAAACGCAAATTTCATCAAAAATCACTTTACAGAACTTATTTATTTCTCAAAAAAGATTCATAATCTATCAATTAATATCAAAAATCATTTAAGAGCATTCATGACATAACCCTCAACCTTTAATAGTTTTACAAATTGACTCTCGGGTTAGCTAAATTAAGCTAAAACAACCTCAAAAACATAGAAATCATTAAAAACGGGGGTTGAAAACAATTACATGCACTAATGGAAGCTTGGCCAAACCTAGCCTTTAGCAGTTTTACAAATTGACCCCCGGGCTAGCTAGATTAAGCTAAAACGACCTCAAAAACATAGAAATCATTAAAAACGGGGCTTGAAAACACTTACATGCGCTAAAGGAAGCTTGGTTGAACCTAGCCCTATCTTCAATGGGGAAATTCGATTGAGGAAGAAGAAACGAAGATGATACTTATTTTTCTTTCTTTTGTTTTAGGTTTTAATTACTTAATTACCTTTTTAACCTTAAAAAACTTTATTAATTTCATCAAAACCATACCATAAACATCCAATAACCATAAAAATGGTCTAATTACCATTTAAGTCTGTCTGATTTCATTTCAATGGTTTTTTAGCCTTTTTAACTAATAGAACTCCATTTTTACACTTTTTACAATTTAGTCCTTTTCACTTAATCAATCATACAAACATCAAAATTTCTTAACGAAATTTTAATACGACCCTAATATAATCCTATAAACATTAAAATAAAATAAAATAATAATTTACTCATCAGATTTGTGGTCCTGAAACCACTGTTTCGATTTCACTAAAAATGGATTGTTACATTCACACTTAGAGATATTTTTTGTTATAATTATTTTATTTTGTTTGGGTAATAAGGAGTATATTATTTGGGTTTGAGTTTAGTATAATATATTTTAGTTTTGGAATAAATATTTTTGAATATTTTATAAATTTAATAAGAAAGCTAAAATTTATTTAATTGTTAATATAATATAATGATGAACAATAAAAGATATTTTTGTTAATTCATATAATATCATAGAATGAAAAAATTTACATACAATAAGCACTTTAATTATTTTAAATAAAATAAATTTATTAAATATATATAATTTATGTTTTTTACAAGAAAAAATTGAATTGTGTTGTCCATTATTCATATAACTAGAATTATGATAACTATAAAAAAAAATTCTAGTTCACTCAAAAGAGAATGATCATTGTTAAGCTCAAAAATTTGATTTTCACTATCGAAATATATGGAATAATGTCCTGGTTACTATCCCTAATTAAAAAGGTATCATTAGAAATGAAATTCTGAATGTCTTTGACGTAAACTAAATGATCAACCTTACTATAATAACTAGAGTTGTCACTACAATCATGCATGTTTTTATCCCTATCATTTCTAGTCGGGTCTTCATTTACAGTAGTATTTTCAGCAGGACCAAGGGGGCTATCTATTGATTTACTTAGCCCACATTTGTATTCTAATTCTCCCTTAGACAAGATCAAATTGAATCATCATTTTTCCATAGAGCTTGCTTGCCTCTATTTCCATGAAAGTACAGTAGATGAATAGTCATTCGATGAAAAATCAATTGAATATTTTATTTCCTATCAGAATACGCATACTAGATACAATCACTAGGGTTATTAACGAACAATGAGTGAATATTGAAAGAAACGATTCTCTGTGAGAACCAGGAGTAGCAGTTCATTATATATGATAAAGCTCTTTTTTCTTTTGAATTAGAAATATCGTATAAAAGTAACATGAATTATTACATTCAAAGTTGAAATATTTTTAACTTATAACATTCAATATTAGTGGAATCCATCAGAGCCGCTGGCTTGATCTGAGCCCGAATCCGAAAAATTCGAGTCTGAAAGGTCCTGAGCCCAAAAGAACTCGAGCCTGAGCTAATCTGAACCTGAAAAAATTTGAACTCGAATAAATCCAAATCTAAAGTACGCTTAATCTGCGTCCGCTCATTTGCTAGCTAGCGTTATGTATTGCAAATCTAAAAAGCAAATGGGGTTGGGTTTTGGACTAACGTGTTTGAATTCCTAAGAAGAAAGCTCTGACTCTCCAAGAAAAAACTCGAGTGTTAGATGTCTGAGATTCATACCTAAGAAATCAAAGAATAATTGGTTTTTTTTTTGTTTTTTTTTTTAAATGTTTAGTAAGTTGGCAATGAACCTGCAAATTGTGAACCATGATGTATTTAGCCAGCCAGCTTGTATCAGATTAGGTATTGTAATGTTTTTGAAGTTTACTTGCTGGATTTGTAGAGGTTGACCATTGTACCAGCTGTTGGTTTCTTCTGTATTTATGCTACCGAACTAGAAACAATGTTCTAATGGGTTTTTTCCTCTCGTACTGAAGACGTATTTTCCCTATCTTTCCATTGTTTCAAGTCTCCAAAATTAACATAAATTCTCCCCCAAACATCGACTGTATCAAGATTCTCCACCACCTTTGCAAACATTCACGACGTTAATCACATTCATGATATGAAAATGAGAATGAAACAAACAATAAAACGAAATGCCACCTACCAAGGAATCTCTAGTACGAGCAATTCAGGCATTAAAGAATTTGAAGGTGAGATGAATTATAGAACAGATCAGGGCATTGTTGCAGTGGAAACTTCTGCCATGAGCACCCACCATGCTTCACCCACGATCGCCTACATCTCCCATGTATAGCTAAGTGACTTCACAATAGCTTCAGTCGAATACCATTACTGTTTGCTCTCTCTCACACACCAGTCGATGAAGTTATCTTTAATAAATTATAATAATTGTAAAACCACTTCAAGCCTTTCTTTTATTCAGAGTCCATATAGCCTCCTTTGAGAAGGGAAGAGGGGGTTTATCTTGAAATTGAGAAGTCAAGCCGATAAATAAGATAGCTTGAGCCAGTTTCATGAAGAAAAACACTACACCAGCATTATTATATGAACAGAACAGAAATCGCTTAGGAATAACAGCAACCATGGACAGCTAGGTTATAAGAAATGAACCATAATGTATATAATTCAGAATAAGGAAATTATTGAATCATTGATGACAAGCGCTCATCAACATTGGAATCACACAAAAAAATCAACAAGGGAAACAAAATTGATCATGATTCATGCCATTGCAATGTAAATTTGACGGACATCAGATGGGGACTGGCATCTTGTAGACTCCAATGTCCAAACTGAGCAGAAGAAGCCCTAGTGACGACTGTAGCAAACAGCAACTATATTCCCCTGAATAACATATGAACCATGTACACCATTGACCATTTCCGAGGCAAAGCTGCAACAAATCAAAGTCTACACAAAAAAGAAAAGAAACACTATAGCCCTTCGAAAGAAACAACCCTATGTTCAGATAGTATTAACCCTAAGCTTCAAGGCTTTACGGAGGTGTCGCAAGGCAGTTAATCATTTGTTCTCCTTTACCGACGGAATTCCAAGTATGATGCTTAATCAGGAATCCTGCTGCCTATATATCGCAATTTCCTGCTGTTTGAAATATCGACGATCTTCTTCGTCCACCAGAACAAGATTTAAGTAATACTTCACACTGAATTTGTTGTTGATGTTGCGATAAGTTGGAGTCAGTTCATATGGACTAAGAAACAGCCTGATTGGAATTGATTCACCTTCAATACCAAGCACATGATTGTGAGCGCTATCCTTAAGGAAATGATATATATCAGTAGCAATTGAAGTATCTGAGGTATCAAAACTAAAAGTTTGCCTAACTACATATCCTTCCAAAAGAAAACACAACTCAGATCTTATAGTATGCAAGAAATCTTAAGTTACAAGCAAACCTCGGACTGGAGCACCATCCATCAACTCAAACTTAGCTAGCGTTTCTGTTTCAACATGAGTATTTGCTCCTGATCCAGTTGACTCTCGACGCCTGATCTCAAGATCCATATTCTTAATCTTGATCCTCACAAGAAGAAAATATATCTTACCAATAATAACATCCTTCAGATGATACCTGAGCAATTTGGATTCCACCAATGTCTAATCAAAACCTACGTGATAAAAAGTGACTAGGAAAATTGCTACTTATAATAGTTTAAGCTGACCAGCTTAAATCCTAAATCCACACAAACCTAAGCCAACCTATGATGCCAGGTTTAAGCACAATCCATAGATGTTAAACTTACTTGCTTTTATTATACTCAAACTCAATGTGCAGGCAATCTTCAATTCCAACTTCCATCTGCAAATGGATGGACTTTTGTTAAAATTAAGTATTATCAATAAAAAAGCTGTGTGAACTCATTACAAATCTCAAAATGAACAAATTTAATGTTAATAAGAATCAGTTAAGATACCAATGAAAAGCACAATACAATTTCTATCTTAACATTATGACAAGCACTCACTTTGATGCTATTGTTGATTGACGGAGGTGGAGAATAATTGCGAACCTCATACACATTAACCAAGCAAAAGATAAGTTGCTACAATCACAACACTGAAAAAGAAACTCAATGGAGAACAATATACAATGGTCAATTTAGTAAATGTCCTGAAACCATAATGAAAGGCCAAATAGATTGATGTTGGCTTTCTTGTATATGAGTATAATGTCGGGAATAAAAGGGAAAAGCAACTCTTCACAATAAGGCAGAGTCTAAAGTTCTCCCTTATATGGCACACCTTAGATACACTTATTTGTACAATGCTGCTAGTGCATTTGAGAGTGAGGTTCCATAATGCGCAAGAAAAAGAGAAATGAAAAAGGAGATAAAACTCATTTTGAAAAGAAAAAAAATAATGAAAGGAAGAGGATGCAGATGAAAACACTTACTATAAAGTCCTGGTATTCCACTATGCTTCCACCATAATTACGACTAACTGTCACTTTCAGGACATACCTGGGAAAAGAAACGAATCAAATTCTAACATGGGTTGTCCAATTATAGTCTCAAAATGATCAACCTCAGCTGCGGACCAACAAAACAATATTTTATTTAGAACTCCAAAATAAACATTTTTTAATAATACATAAATAACAGAGTGATTTGTAAACTTTATTTTTTTTTTTGTTCAACGATTTCTAAACTTTATTGAGCTAAGTACCAAGAACTATTATTATGATAATCGACTGATTTATAAGCCTTAACAACCCATAACAAACATACATCCAGTGATCAAGGAAATACTCAAATCAAATTGACTAAAAGTGATGTGAATAAAATTTTATCTTTAAAGATTTAGTGCAGGGGGTACCATACCTAAGCCGCAGATTTGCACCGTTATAAGTTTCATATGGCATTTCAACTGTTGAAAATTCAAATGGATATGTTTTTCTTTCATATATATCCCCAGGAACATCCAATTCACGTACTGCAAATATCAAGAATATAAAAGTGGCAAACAAAACAAACCAATCAACAATCTACTAAAACTTAGCATAAACCAAACTTTTGTGCACATCATAAACGAGAAAGCTAAATCATAAACTTTTGTGCATCTCTGCCACATGCATCTAATGAAAACTAATCACTGAAATTTATTTAAAAGAACACCTAAAAGTACCCAGGCAGAGCAAACAAAAGTGAAGTCAGAATATACGCACCAAGGGAGGTAAAATCATAAAAGTTGCCTCTGTCAAAATACATCTCTGGAAAGAAAAAACAAAGTTAGCATTAACTTCATTTCAACAAGAAATACGAATACACGTAAAAATTCAGTCCTATTCAGTTTCCATGTCAGAATGATATTTAAAGCTTGGACTGAATCAGTGAACAAAGAGCAAGGACGAACCTATTTGACCAAGGAGCTCAACTTTAACACCAAGATGTTCAATTTTCTTTCCTTGAAGTGGTTCTATGGAAACCTGAAAGCGGCAGATAATAGGAAGTTCTTCAAAAGGTTTAGGGTTGATAAATGAATCATCAAAGCTATGAATATAATACGACTTCAATGATCTGATCCCAATCTGTTAAAATCTTTCTAAAAGTAAATAAGTGAATAAATACCTTCCCAGCAATACTTTCTTTACTTTGGAAAAGCGAAACCATAATCGTTTTGCCATTTTCCTTTTTCATCGGGACCTAATCAAACCGCAATAATCCAGATTCCACAACATGAATCGTGAAAAATTAACTAATAATCACAATAAAAATAAAAGTCTAGTTTTAATTTTCTTTTTAAACGATTCTACACCTGAGAGGATCGAGAGGAATACCTGCTTCCGAGATTTTCCGTCGGAAAATGTGATCGAGATATTACATGCAGGCTTGAAAGCTCCAATCAGGAAATTCTTTTTAAAAAGAGCAAATCCGAATTACATTCAATAAACAGTCAAATTGGAAATCCATTAGAATTAAGAAAAGCAAATTCCAATGAAAGTGAGATATTACCATGCTGTTACGTTGCAATGAAATTGAGGATGAGTTAAATATATTGTGAGAGCAATTATTGAGATCGGAAAGCGCAGGAAGGAAGAAACGAAAAACCCTAGACGGCAGAGGGGATTGAAATTGGCGAAGGAGAGGAAACCCAACCAACCAGTTTGAGTTTTGACAGTTAGGAATGAGAAGCAAAGACTGGCGTCTATTCTATCCAGTACTACCAAGCTCGTCGTCAACATCACGTGCTTTTCACGCGATGTCACTATAATAATAATAACTAGTATTTATCCCGAGCTGCGCGTGGGCTATATAATTCATTATACGGTAATAAATTATTAAAGGAACAAATAGATTTCTTTTTAAAAAACTAATAGATTAATATCTATATGGGTACATTCCCTTAAAAATAATTTATATGGGCAGATAATATAAAGTAAAACTCTGAAAATATTGAGCCAACTATTCTCTTAATTGTTCACCCTTTGCAACAACACCAACTATTCTGCACAATCCACCACCACCTCAATTTAGGTAGCCTTTACCTCCTGTTGCGAAGCATCATCCCCTCCCAAAATATCTTCAATCTTTGCAATGACATCTAAGTAGAGGTATCTCCACCCTTCTCTTCTCTTTTCTTTTTTTCCTTTTATTGGCTTCCCTAGGTCTCCATTGAGCCTCCTTTTGTGGTTCAAATGTACCTTTCCCTTCAGCTCTAAGTTTTTTCTGAGCCTTTTCAAATTCATCTTAAGAAGTAATTTTCATTCTTGCCATTGTGAATATAAGAAGACAAAATGACAAACAACTAAGAGAGAATAACAAACTTAAGTAACAACAGCTTAAGGAAAATATGAATCGATTAGGGTAATTGCACAACCACTTTAAGAACACTTTTTGGAAACAATCAAATCAATTTCAAATCCCACATTAATGATGAAAAAGCATGACAATTGCCACTCCTTTTTCCCTCCAAGATTTAGTGAGAGAAACAAATCACAAAAAGAAAATTTTATAACAAAATTTTGAATCCAAAAATAACCCTTGACAAAACAAAATCAAGCTTTTGTGTTTGGATGCCTTCCAAAAACTTGTGAGTCATTTAGACGTGACACACTCTAATAGAGGACTTCAAGTGTTCAAACCTAGTTGCATCCAATGGTTTAGTGAACAAATCAACTAGTTATTTTTGTGTGGACATGAACTTAACCTCAACAACACCATTCTCAATCAATTCCCATATGAAATGATACCTAATGTCAATATGTGTAGTCTTCTAATGTTGTACTAGATTCTTGAAAATATTAATGTCACTTGTGTTATCACACAAGACAATAGCCATATCTAATTCAACACCAAAATCTTTCATTATTTGCTTCATCCATAGCAATTGAGCATAGTAACTCCATTCAACAACATACCGATAGTGAGATTGAACTTGTTTCTTATAGTACTATGACACCAAATTCAATCCAAGGTAGAGACAACCACATGATGTACTCTTCCTATCATCAATGTTACATGCCCATTTAGCATCATTGTAACCAACTAGATTCATGATGCTATCCTTTGAAAACCAAATTCCCAAATCAGTAGTTCTATGGACATATCAGATAATCCTCTTCACAGGTTTCGCATGGGACTCTCTTGGACTTGCTTGGTACCTAGCGCATACTATTGGATCTGGTGCCCTAAGTGTAGTATTTTTCGTCTATGTACATTTGTAATTTTTCAAACAAATTGGTTAATAAAATTATTCATAATTATATTAATACCCTATGTATATTGTCCTCACGTGGTTTTTGCATATAAAGCTAATAGAAGCAAATATTGGCTCACTAGTTATCTAATACTTAAACTAATACTAAGCAGTATTACGTGGTCTAATTGTAATACGAAAAAATAACTTATACTGGTAGACCAAACTAAACATGTCCTTAGTCTAATAGGAAATGAGCAAACCGTTTGAAATACTAATGTGTCGTCTATCAAGTCCAACTGGGGCGGTGCCTTGTCTTGCGCATTTGAGTGGATGACTCTTGTAATGACCCGATAATAAGGGGTGTCAAAAAATGTATTTTCGAGACTCTATTTTCTTAAACCGAACTCGTAAATATTTTTATTAAATATTTACGAGGCTAGGTTAGTAGCTAATTAATTTTTAGAATAGTGAATTTTGTAAAAGTAGGAGTTGTTAAGGTACATGGACTGGATGGTGTAAGGGTTAAAAGTTTGAATTATAGCTTAAAATAAATTAAAATGACTAAAGAAGCAATTATGCCCTTGTTTCATTTAAAATGGACATTTATGACATGTATATATATTATATATTATGTTAATATAATATGTATATATGTTATACTAATAAATTGTATAAAATGTATGTATATTATATAATAAGGTATAATAATAATAATAATAGTACATTAAAACAGCCAAAAATTTTCTTCTTTCATTACTATTACACTATTACATGCAAAGATTAAGAAAACAAAAAGAAATGAATGAAAGAAAGAAATAGCAAGGACATACGGCCTAAGGGGTTTAAGGTTCAAGCTCAAATTGGTTAGTACAATTTAGTTCTTATACTTGTAATTTCTATGTTTTTGGAATTCTGGTACCTAGAGCTACCCGACTCATATTGTAATTTTTAGTATTGTTCAAGATTTTAGATGTTGATATTGTTGAATAGTTTAAGTATTAAGGATTAAATAGATAGATTTTTAAGTTAGAAATGGAAAAATGACTAAATTATGGAATTAATTGTTGATTTTGAACAATAGGGACTAAATTGTGAAAATTTTAAAATTAAGGGGTCGAATTAGAAAAGAGGAAGCTAAATGTGGTTTAGAGTGAAATTAGTATAAAAATATGAAGTTAATTGTTAAGGTTAAAATTAGTCAAGATTTAGGGATTAAATTGAAGAATAAGCAAAATATAGTGTGAAAATTGAAATTTAACGTGAAGTTGAAATGTGTAATATTAATGTGAGTTAATTGTTTTATTCCGTAGCTAACGTCGTATTAGAATCCTTGAGTAAAAAGGGGAAGAATAAAATCGACGTCGAATAACTCGGAAATCACGATTTGTGTTTTTATAATCCGAATTAAATAGTAGATTATTGCATATATAATTGTTTGCATGTGGTAAGCATTTGATATGGGTACTTTGGTACTTTGGGATTGAATTAAATTCATAATTGAAATGAAATGGATTGATTTTGTATATTATGAAATATGTTGATTATGAATAGATGTGTATTGAGAAAAATGTGATTACTATCAAATTGAATATATGTTTATATGTGATGATATACATTCATGAAATAGAGACATTGTTTGTATTGAAAAGTGAAATGAATCCCTATTAACTGTATCGGGCTGAGTCGGATATAGATGGCATGTTATAAGATAAGAAGAGTTCAGGAATTACTCCGACCTTGAGTCGATGAAGCATTGGGTACCAATTTGCTTTAGTTTTACCGATGAGACACTAGGTGTCAATTTATATAGTGCTAGGTGCAATTATTACTTCAGATTTATCCGATGAGGCATTGGGTGCCAAATTGGTATGTTCGTTGGATCCGTGTATCTGTCCGAGTCCGTGTCGTGCTAATAGGGGAAAGTAAAATAATCATTCATGTGATTGATATTGAAATGGAAAAGATGAGAAATGAGTATGAGATGAGAAAATATTGAAATGGAAAATATGAGAAATGATTATGAGATGAGAAATGAAATATGAAATGATAAATTGAGAAGTGAAACTTGAATGAATTCAATTATTAATCAAAGATATAGATCATGCCATTGCATGACATAATGTATTCAAATGTTAAATGTAACGCCATTCATATATACTTATATATTTGAACATGTGAAAATCTTAGTAGATGTGAGTAAAGAATGAGCAAAAAATTATACTATTGAATTGAAACACATGAACATATCTTACCTGTTGCATTTTTCATTTTAAATACTTACATCAAGTTTATATTATTTGGATTATAGAAATACCACTGAGTTTTACTCAGCGTGCGGTTTTGTTTTTTGTGCGCAGGCTAGGTACTGTTTGAATTATTACTGACTCAACATCAAATCAAAAATCTCGAGCTCAAGTGTGGTGATATTTCATTTTGTAATGGAATGTACCTAAGGAGTGTTTTGTTGATATCGTTTATAAAATGTGGTTAACTTAGTTGTTAGTGAAATGATAGTTAAATGTGTATATGGTTGTGGTTGAGGCTATGTTGGTATCCTAGCCTAGTTTATATTTTGGTATGTGATAGTTTAAAGTTTGGTAGCTTAGCATAATGCTTGGTATGTGCTTAGCTTCATATTTTGTAACTTTAGAAGTTTGAAAGTCAGTTCAAATATGGTAAGTGTGATATGAATGAAAGTCTTGAATGTTTGATGTGTTGTTGATATTTTTAAACATATAAATGTGGTGTCAATGAGGGTACATTGGTTAGGCATATTAGGTGATAAATTTTGTGTATTAGGGCATGCTTAATCGTGTTTTGAATAGGTTAAATAATTGGTAATTGAGTTTTTTAGTGCCCAAATAAGTAGGAAATGGTAAACTTGAGTTTTAAGGTACTTTTGGGTGCACACGGCCTGGCCACACGGGTGTGAGTCACACACGGGCAACACACATGGGCATGTGACCTAAGTCAGAAAGTTACACGACTTGGTCACACATGCATGTGTCTTCACACAGCTTGGCCACACAGGTTTGTGACCCCTGAAATTAAAATTTTTGTAATTATTTCCTAAACTTCTAGAATTGTTTCAAATTAGTTCCTGCCTATTTTTAAACTACTTTTAAGGTCCCGTAGACTCGTAATATGGGCTGTAAGAGTAATTTTTACTCTAAATTAGGGTGGATTAGCAAACCTAAATTAAGTTCATTCCACTAACATCATTAAAAAGATAATCGTAGACAGAGTATGGACTAATACTCTGATGCTAATAATTGGAATAGTCTTGTATGTCTCGGAATTTTGACATTCTAAAAGGGATAAAGAGTGATAAGAGTGTAGAGAGTGGAAGACCAAGTTTAGAAATGCAGAGCATAATTTATTATTTCAATGTATAAGAATCTAGCATGAAAGTATTAGATTGTCGTGACCTGCCCCTACATATTATAATGTTATTAGGTAGTTTATATGTTGATTATGATTGAATTATTTTTTGATTCATTAGTAATGCTCATGATCTTAATCTAACGATGGAGATGGGTTAGGATTGTTACATTTAATGGTATCAGAGCTATAGGTTTAGCCAATTCTTGGACTAAATTGAGCTTAGAATTGAGTCTAAAGGTACATGTCATAGTTGAGTCGAGTTGAGTCAGGATTTGGATGCTGATGATAATTGTTTTTGTTTTATAGTTAAAAGATGGAAAATGAATCAAATAATGAAGTGGAATAGGACTTTTACTCTAATGATGAACATTGTGATGATTATGAGGCAAGGGAGTCGGTAACTTCGAATGTTAATCCAATAGGTGCTGAACGACCTAATATTGAGAGAGATGATAATGATGGAGCAGGTGATTCACATTTACTTAAAGCTATCGTTGATGCACTTCAGCTGGTTGAGAGAACTACGTCTACTACACAATGCCTGCACCTACCGTTGGATGAGCTCTGGTAAAAGAATTATGGAGATAGGGTGTGATTGAGTTTTTGGGATTGAAAGGGGTCAATCCCTCATCAGAGGAAGTTTGGATTGAATCCACTAAACGCGTTTTGCAACAACTTGAATGTAACTCGCGTGAAAGCTTGATTTGTGTTGTTTCTCTACTGTAAGGAGAAGCGTGTACATGGTGGCAGTCAGTACACGCCACGTACCTATTGAACAGGCTAATAGGAAATTCTTTCAAAACGAATTTCAAAAGAAATATGTCAGAGAATTGTACTGTAATAGCCCGTTTTTGGGTCAAATAGGATCAGTGGTTTCGGGACTACAAATCTGAAGTAGAAATATCTATTTTATCATTTCTTTAAGGTCTACAGAATGATAGAATAATTGTGTGAATTTTTTTTTAAGAAATTTTATCGATTGAGTGTCGGATTTGACTAAAAGGACCAAATTGCAATAGGTGCAAAACTATAATTCTATAACTTAAGGGTGTCTAATTGTTATGAACTTTTAATTAGAGGTCCTTAAATGGAAATTAGACTATTATATTTTAGTATGGAAAAAAATGGACATGGCTAGGTAAAATTTTAAGGTTATGCATTAAGGGCATATTAGTAATTTGTCAAATAAAGACGAAATTAACTAAATAAAAGTGTCCATATTCTCAAATTAGTCCTTCCATAGTGAAATCTGAAGAAGAAGACATAGCTAGGGTTTTGGCCACTTTCAAGTGCGATTGTAAGTCTATTCTTTCCCCGCTTTTAATGATTTCTATGTTTTTTAAGTTGCCTCAACCTAATCTAGCCTTTCCAAGGACTAATTTGAAGAAGGATTAAAGTTTAAAATTTTACCCATTTTGGATGTGCATGTATTCTGATGTTTGATGGTAGAAAATGCATGTTTGTTGTTTGCTAAATGATTTTTGCAAAGTGATTTTCGATAAAAACATCAAATAGGGACTTATTTGTAAAAGTCTATAAAATGTGTAGAAAAGTGTGAATAAATGAAAAATTTAGATTTTTATGAGCATAAATAGCAATCGGCTGGGCTTGGACTGTAATAAAATTGAATGAAAATCATTTTACGAGCCTAGGGACTAAAATGTAAAATGTCAAAACTTTAAGGGAAAAAATTAGTTTATTTTTGGGCTGAATTGAATAATGTGATGATTAAATAAGTTAAATTTGATATTATAGATTAAGAAAAATGAAGTTCGAGTTTAGACCGGGGAAGAAGAAGGTTGTGGACTAAATCGAACTGATAACCTTTTTTTAACCAAGGTAAGTTCGTATGTTAAATAAGCTTTAATATAATTGTATTTAAATGCTTTAATGTTGCATGAATTGCATGATTGATTTTGTGGACGAGTGTAACAACCCGATTTTGGGCTAGTTGGAGCAGTGGTTTTGAAACCACTATTTCAGGGTCAGAGAAATTATTTTTAATATTATTTTATGTGTTATAGCATGATTATATGAGTGCATAAAAATTTTGGTGAATTAATTTTAGCTTTTGTGAGCTTAATTTCAAAAAAGGAGTGATTTGCTAGCTAAATATGTTAAATTGCTAGAGAACCATAATTGGGGGTGTTTAAAGTGCAAATAGACCCCTTTCATATGCTTGGCCGGCCATAGAGACAGATAGAGTTGAAAAGTCAAAGTTTGGTGAAGTTAGTAGCTTAATTTTGACTAGAAATAAAAAAAGAAAAGAAAAAGTTGTCATCCTTTCATATTTTTTTCTTCTTCCACCGAAAATGGCAGCAAGGAGAGGGCTTGGAAAGCTCAAAATATTAGCCACTTATATTCTTTGCAAGTAAGTGATTTAGATGCCTATTTTTGATAATTTTTGCACTTTTGGAACCCTTGTAGCATAAACCAGGTAATGGGGGGACTATTTTGTGAAATGGTTGATAGTCTAGGGATTTGCCATGAAAGGATTTACGTTGTTTTCTGAATTTTTATGGAAGAAAATGAGTCTTGGTTGTGTAATAAACAACTTTTGTAAAAGGATTTTCATGGAAAACACCTAAAAGGGTCATTTTGTAAAAGTTATAAAACAAGTTGTAATTGTGTGAAATAGTGGAAATTTGCTGTTGTCATAAGAGTAATAATTGGTCGGTTGAAATTCGATAAAAATCAATTTCTGGGCCTAAGGGTAAAATGGTCATTTTGTGAAAGTCTAGGGGTAAAATGGTCATTTTTCTAAAAATGTGAATTTTGATTATCCAAATTTATTTAGTGATTAAATGAGTGAATTTTATCATGTTAGATCAAGAAAATTGAGATTTGGGCTTAAATCGAGAAAGTGCGTGGTTAAAGACAAAAAGAGAATAATTAGCCGAAATTGCATTTGAGGTAAACCTGTGTGATTAATTGAGCATGATATTTATGCCATTGTTATTATACTTGAAAATCTATCTTGCCATGATTGTGTTAAAGTTTATGTTGATGATATTGTATATGAGAAAGTGATGTCAAATGTAAATAACATTTATGTGTTAATTGAATGCTTGGAGATTTGATGGAATATGATATTCCATTGAAACGAGTAAGCTGTATGTAAATACTAAAACTACGTTGTTATTATATGTGCTTAAATTGATATAGCACGAATTTCTTGGTTGTGGAAATGATTATGTTTGATGAATATTGAGATAATAGAATTCCCATTTGAACCTTAAGAAACAATTCAGATATTCATGCCATGACATTCGAGTTCTTTGAGAGCCAGTGTAAGACCATGTCTGGGACATGGCATCGGCATTGAGATGAGAGCTAGTGTAAGCCATGTCTGGGACATGCATCGGCCTCAAGATGTAAGCCAGTGTAAGACATGTTTGGGACATGCATCGGCTACGAGATGTGTCAGTGTAAGACCATGTCTGGAACATGGCATCAGCACGGATATGTGAGAGTGCAATATCCTGAATTAGGGCTTGATCGGAATAGTGGTTTCATGACCACAAATCCGAGATAGAAATAATTATTTTACAATGATTTTGATGTTTATGATATGATTGCATGATTGTGTGAAAATTTTGTGATGAAATTCTATGCCTAAAGTGCTTAAATTGAAAGTAGGGACTAAATCGAATAAGTTGCAAAATTTGCATTCTAGAAGTTTTTAGTATGAAATTGTTTTGGAATATTACTGAGGAGGTCTTAAATAGAAATTTGACCAATTTTAAGTTCATGGACAAAATTAGGACATGGAAGGAATTTTTGGAAAGTTTAGTAGTAAGGGTATTTTGGTCATTTAGTTATTAAAATGAATTAAAAAAAATTAAAAGCCAATTTTTGTCCATCTTCTTCATTAGGCCGAAATTTCAAGGGTTTTCCATAGCTAGGGTTTGTTTCAAGCTTCCAAGCTCCATAGTAAGTGATTCCAAGCCCCGTTTTTAATGTTATTTACGTTTTTGGAATCCCGGAAGCTCGATTAAGCTTATGCTAGCAATAATTCAACCTAGGGTTTATATTTGGAAAAATACCCATAGGTGAAATTTGTGTATTTTGATGTTTTATGATAGAATATGGGGTTTTAAATTATGTTAGACAACTTGTGGTACTCGGTTTTTAGTGAAAACGAGTAAAGGGGCTTAATCGGTAAAAATACCTAATAATCACAAGTATATGTTAGAGAGAGAATTTGATGTTGCCATAGAAGGGAAAAGTGATCAACATATTATAAAACATAAGAATAAGGAATAAAGTTTAATTCTCGAGCCTAGGGACAAAAGTGTAATTATGCAAAAGTTTAGGGGCAAAAGTGTAATTTTTTTAAAGTTCGTATTAAATGCTGTTTTGATAAATGTATGTATTTAATAAGATTAATTTGGTATTATAGATCAAGAAAAATGAGATTCAAGTCGTGATCGAGGAAAAGAAAAGATTGTGGACTAAATTGCAAAATCTTTATATTTTGGTACCAAGGTAAGTTCATGTGTAAATAATGTAGCATAAATGTTATTTTTAAGTTATTAATGTTAATTATATGATATGCTAATTTTTAATCGTGAAATATTATGCTTTGTGGTTAATGTTGAGTAATATGCAAATTATGTTTACCACTTGATAAATATGAATTGCTACCGAGTATCGGTTCCGATATTCCATGGAAGACGGCAAATGTGAGATCGAGGGAAAAAGCCCATTTGAACCTTAGGAATAGATTAGGATACAAGTGACATGTAACTAGGATGGTTGAGCATCCGAACTCGTTGAGTTGAGTCCGAGTTCACTTATGGATGCAAATGTCCGAACTCGTTGAGTTGAGTCCGAGTTCGTGAGATGTAACAGGGCATCCGAACTCGTTGAGTTGAGTCCGAGTTCATTTATGGATGCGAACGCCCGAGCTCGTTGAGTTGAGTCCGAGTTCACTTAGGGGCGGGTTACATGATTTCTTGATTACATATGTGGCACTTATGTGCAAATTATCCATGTATCCGAGTTATATTCCGATGTGTTCAACGGGTGAAATTTCTAGTTTAATGGAAGAGCACTTAAGATATAAGTGACGTTTTGGGTAAGTGTTGTGAAATGGACACTTTGGACAGGTATGTTCTTAACCCTCGGGTTGAAAATAGATACAACAACGATAAGGTGGTAAGATGATGAATGATGTTTAAAGATGTGATATATGTTTTGGTGGTACCATGCTAAAGTTGTTTGGTATATTTGTATTGTTATGTTACTTGTTATTTACATATGAACTTACTAAGCATTTATGCTTACTCCTTCCTTTTCATTCACTGTGACAGCCCTAAAGCGACCCTAGTCGGAAAGCGGTTTCGGGACCGTTAAACCGAGTCACCAAATTATTTGAATATGATATTTATTGTCTAAAATAAATATGTGAAAATTTTAAGCTTCGATTTAGTAAATTGCATGTGAATTTAGTCAATAGGACTTATGTGTGACATTTTTGAAATGTGATAGATCAAAACATAAGGACCTATTAGTGCATGTTGAAAAAGGGGGGACTTGCATGTCAATTTTTCCCCCCATCTAGTAGTGGCCGGCCATGACATTAGGGTGGACAAAGGGTGATGGGCAAAACATGTCGTAGACATGTTGTGTTGGTGCATCATGGGAGGAAACAATAAAATAAAGTTAGTAATAAAGAAATGGAAAAAAGAAAGAAGGTGTGTGATTGTTTCTCCCCCCTCCCCATTGCCGTGAATGTAAGAAAGAAAACAAAAAAAAATTGTCCATCTTTTTTTCATTTCTCTTCGCCGAATGTTCTAAGGAAGAAAGGAAACAAGTTGTGTTCTTTGGTTCTTCTTGACCGGATTGAGAGGAGGAAGGAAGGAGTGAAGCAATCGGTCATCTTAGGTCGATATTAAGGTAAGGAAGTTGATACTAGTTCTTGAAATCCTAGCTGATTTTGAGTGAGATATCAAGTTATTGTTGGTAACCCGTGTTGAAATTGTGATTTTGGAATAAGTAAGGTTTTCGGCTATGGAGATTAATAAGGGTGATGGTTGTGTTTCATGCTAAATCTAGATGAACAATGGTAGTTGCTTACATCTTGATGATTATGAGTTTCTTTCTGGGTTCTACCTTAGATCCATGAAGTATATTTTTATTTGGTGTTGTTGGAAGTATCGGCCATGGTATATCCATAAGTGTGATTTATGCTTATTGCATGGTAGGTAAGATTTATGTTTTGGATATATGTTTAAATTTGGTTATAATCAAATTTGTGATTCGGCTCTGGCACATATATATATATGATTGCACATGATGTATTGGTATGACCTATATATTATCTCAAGGTATATACTTACACATGATGGTGCTTCGGTTATGGATTAAATGATGGATGCGTATTGAGTTATAATATGTAATGCATTAGTTAGTAAAATGTATGCCATTTATGTGTGGTATTAAGTATATAATCGGCCTCAACATAGACATGCATATTCGGCCATAGGAAGAAGATTGGTGTTGCATGTATTCGGTTAGAGGCAAGCATATTGATGCATTTGTCTTGGCTTAGAAAATTCGGCCAAGGGGGAATATTAGCTAAAATGTTGAGTTTGATTCATGATTCCATATATATATGTGACTCTAATGCCTAAAGTATATATGGGCTAAGTACCTTGAGGTTTTCTTTTGATGTTCGAATGAATTGTATTAAATTGCTTGATGTGATTAAAAATGCATATGACCATTGTGTAGTTGAGCTAGAAGGTGGCCATATGACCAATCAAACTCCTTGTCATATTTGGCCATAAGCTAGCATAATGAGACTTTAATAAGTTAAATTTGTTTGAATTAGATCAAGAGCTTAGAGGACCACAGTTGGATATGGGAAAGGAAAAAGTTATCGAATAGCCGCTGAAAACGTTCGACCACATCCGAGGTAAGTTCTTGAGTAATAGAGCTTAAATTATGATTTGATTAGATCATGTTTTAAGCAAATCAAAATCATGCTCTTTGTGTGTGGCTATTGAGCTGAAATTGCAAGAGTGATAAGTGTCTTGTGTTTGAGTTTTGCTAATGAAAATGAAATACGAATGTGTCATGATTTATTGTTAAATGTGCATGGTTATTCGAATGATGTCCGGGCTAAGTCCCGAAGGCTTTGTGCTAAGTGACCATATCCGGACTAAGATCCGAAGGCATTTGTGCGAGTTACTAATTCCGGGCTAAGCCCGAAGGCATTGGTGCGAGTTACTAAATCCGGGTTAAGTCCCGAAGGCATTTGTGCGAGTTACTATAACCGAGCTATGTCCCGAAGGCATTTGAACGAGTAGCTATATCCGGTTAAATTCCGAAGGTACATGATATGGGAATGAATGATCTTGCTGTAAAAATTTCAGTTAATACGCTTGTAACATCCCAACATTGAGGTATGTTTCGTATGTGCTTTGAATTAGTTGAGCCCTTACAAATAAGTATTCGCTCAGTTGATAAATGAGCTACCGGCCTTTGGCTAAGTTGATCTTTGTGTATGAATAAAAGGGTTGGTAATGTGAAGTAAGTATGATATTGAAAATTTGTGCATATGAAATTATCCGTTTAGCTACATGAATGCTATACTTTGGTTGTGTCTAAATTCGTTGCTCAAAACTTACTAAGCATTTAATGCTTACTCCGTTTCTTTGATTCTCTGTTTTATAGATTTTGGTTCTTCAGCTATCGGACTCCGGATTTTGAAGTCGAAGTCGCCCACACTATCAATGCTCCTTTTGGTATACTTTTGGTTGAACTTTGAAATGGCATGTATAGGACTACCCTTTTGTTGTTGGTCATGTACCCTTCGGTTTTGTGTAAATTTGGATAGCCATGCGAAAATGGCTTAAATATACTTTGATCATAGCTTTATAATCGTTTTGTATGTTGTCCGTCGAGAGGTATGGAAATGTTGGTAACGGTTAGCCATGGGAATGGTTACTCATGATCATTTTTGGAATATGTATGACAAACTCTAGTTGATCCATGGAGGATCATGAAATAGGTAAAGTTTACCTTAAAAATAGATGCTGGCAGCAGCAGTGATGTGGATGTGAAAAATCACTAAAAATAGTAGGAATGGAATTAAATAGTGAATAAATTATGTAATCGAACCTTGATGAATCTATTTTCATAGGAAAGTAACGAAACATTCATATGAATAGTATATTATGAGATGTTAAAGTTTTCGTGAGACAGGGCTAGAATGGTTTCTAGATCCCCTGATCTGACTTTGGAAATTCATTATAAATTAACCAGAGACATTCAGAAGTCATTCCATATATGTATAGATTCCTCTTTGAGTCTAGTTTCTATAGAAACCAACGGAATCAGTATTGAAGCCCTGTACAGGAAGATATCCAAGTCATAATGCGCAAAGGCAGTGTAGTCGATCCCTGTAACATGGGATACTTTGACTAATAAACTGTACTAATTGGCCCAACCAAAAATTCTAGAAAAAAATTTGTAGATGCATATATGGGTCTAGTTTCAGGGAAAAATCACGAAACTGATTTTTGAGTTGTGAAACTCAAGATATGATTCTTAAGGTGACAGTGACGCAGTTAGCCAGCTTGCCCGAAAAATTTAAAATGGATTGTGCAAAGGAGTGATTTAAGTCTGCAAACCCCTCGTGTCCGACTCCGGCGATGGACTCGGGTACGGGGTGTTACAATTTTATTGGTATCAAAGCTATGGTTTAGTCGATTCTAGGACTACCGTAATGCGTTGGGTTTAGCTATACATGCCATTTTATGTGATTATTTGATAGTGTGGTGATTTCTGACATTTGCAAATGTGTTTATTTATAGTAATGGATCCCGATCCCGACCGAGCGGTAGCTGATGATCTTGAGAGTGTAGCGCCTGCTCCTGCACAAGGGACAGCGCCGGCGGACTCTCAACCTAATGCTAGTAATCCGAATGATGAGGCTAGACAAGCTTTCTATAGCGTGATGAATGATTGGTTCAACCAATACATTCGAACTAATACGCCTGTTCCACAACCTCCATTCCCGACAAATACCACCCCCGCACCTACAATACCTCCGGTAACGGACCAAATAAGGTCAAATAAGCCCCTAGTTGACAGAATCTAAAAACACGGGGCTACTGAATTTAAAGCTACAGACAGCGATGATGCCGAGCAAGCTGAATTTTGGTTGGACAACACTATCCGGGTACTCGACGAGCTATCTTGCACACCCGATGAGTGCCTAAAGTGTACTCTCTCCTTGCTATGTGATTCTGCCTACTATTGGTGGAATACATTGACTTCTGTTGTGCCTAGAGAGCAAGTAACTTGGGAATTCTTCCAAACCGAGTTTCGAAAGAAGTATATCAGTAAGAGATTCATTGACCAAAAATGGAAGGAATTTCTTGAACTTAAACAAGGTTCCATGTCGGTTACCGACTATGAACGAAAGTTTGTAAGGCTTAGCCGGTACGCACGAGAATGCATTTCCTCAGAAGCCGTAATGTGTAAACGTTTCGAGGATGGATTGAATGATGATATAAAGCTATATGTTGGCATTTTGGAAATCCGAGAATTTGTGGCACTTGTCGAGCGAGCTTGCAAAGCCGAGGAGCTCAGTATGGAGAAAAGAAAAGCTGAGGCGGGAGCAAGGGAGTTTCGTAAGAGGTCTTCGGGGAAGCCCTTCCCACAGTCATCGAAGAAATTTAGAGATGACTTAGGCCGGTCTAGAGACACTTTGGGCTTTTCTAGACGAGATCGCGATCGACCCCTTTCGAGTGCACGAGTCACTTCGGTCGCCAGTATGGGAAATGATCGTCGAGATAGAACGGAGTGCCAGTATTGTGGCAAATGGCATTCTGGAAGTTGTAGATTCCATGACCGCTCCTGCTACAAGTGCGGGTCAGTTGACCACTTTATCAAAGATTGCCCGAGATTGTCTGAATAGAATGTAAATCAGAGTGGGAAACCGAGTGCTACCACTGCTCGAGGTAGACCATCTAGAAACACGGGAAATGCTAGTGGTGGTTAGAGAGGATCTAGAGATGCTGCAACCAGATCTGAGGCTCGTGCTCCTGCTAGGGCTTATGCTATACGCGCACGCGAGGATGCTTCCTCGCCAGATGTTATTACCGGTACTTTTACTCTCTTCGATACTAATGTGATTGCTTTGATTGACCCTGGTTCTACTCATTCTTATATATGCGAAACCTTAGCATCCAGTAAGACTTTACCTATTGAGTCTACTGAGTTCGTAATTCGGGTGTCAAATCCCTTGGGTCGTTATGTGCTTGTCGACAAAGTGTGTAAGAAATGCCCCCTAGTAATTTGAGATTCCTGTTTTCCGGCGGACTTGATGCTTTTGCCGTTTGATGAATTTGATGTTATTCTTGGTTTGGATTGGTTGACCGCGCATGATGCGGTTGTGAATTGCAAAATCAAGACTATTGATTTGAGGTGCGCAAATAACGAGATAATCCGAGCTGAGTCTACGGACTTAAAGGGGTTGCCAGCTGTAATATCAGCAATGTTGGCCCAGAAATATGTAAGAAAAGGGTGCGAAGCATACCTTGCGTATGTACTTGATGACAAAGAATTAGAAAAGAAACCCGAATCTATGCCGGTGGTTTGTGAATACCCGAATGTTTTTCCTGAAGAATTACCGGGTTTACCACCTGTTCGGGAGGTAGAGTTTGGTATTGAGCTTGTACCTGGAACAACGCCAATTTCGATAGCTCCGTATCGTATGGCACCAACCGAATTAAAAGAATTGAAAGCTCAGTTGCAAGAGTTGACGGATAGAGGTTTCGCTCGACCAAGTTTCTCACCTTGGGGTGCACCAGTATTGTTTGTGAAAAAAAGGACGGAACCATGAGGTTGTGCATTGACTATCGTCAGCTGAATAAAATGACGATAAAGAATAAATATCCGTTACCGCGTATTGATGATTTGTTTGATCAACTAAAGGGAGCTTCAGTGTTTTCAAAGATAGATTTAAGATCGGGTTATTATTAGTTGCGAATTCGAGATTCGGATATACCCAAAACTGCTTTCAGAATGAGATACGGCCACTACGAATTCTTAGTAATGCCGTTTGGGCTCACTAATGCCCCTGCTGTATTTATGGATTTGATGAATCGGATCTTCAGACAGTATTTGGACCGGTTCGTAGTTGTGTTTATTGATGACATCTTGGTCTATTCAAGAGATGAGACCGAACATGCTGAGCACCTGAGATTAGTGTTGCAAATTTTACGGGATAAGCAGTTATATGCTAAGTTCAGTAAGTGTGAGTTCTGGTTAAGAGAGGTTAGCTTCTTGGGCCACGTGGTATCCGCATCGGGTATTCGAGTTGACCCGAACAAAATTTTAGCCATACTTAACTGGAAGCCTCCGAGAAATATTACTGAGGTTCGGAGCTTTTTGGGACTCGCCGGTTACTACTGACGGTTTGTAAAAGGTTTCTCGATGTTAGCCACACCCATGACGAAGCTACTTCAAAAAGATATTAAGTTCGAATGGACGGAAAAATGTCAGAAAAGTTTTGATCAATTGAAAACTTATTTGACTGAAGCCCCAATGTTAGTGCAGCCTGAATCAGGCAAAGAGTTTGTCATCTATAGTGACGCCTCCCTACTTGGGTTAGGTTGCGTGTTGATGCAAGAAGGTCGAGTTGTGGCCTATGCGTCGAGACAATTAAAGCCACATGAGAAAAATTATCCGACCCATGATCTCGAATTAGCTGCCATCGTATTCGCCTTGAAAATATGGCGACATTACTTATTTGGTGAAAAGTGCCATGTATTTTCGGATCACAAAAGTCTCAAATATTTGATGACTCAAAGAGACTTAAATCTGCGACAAAGACGTTTGCTTGAGTTGTTGAAAGATTATGAGCTTGTCATTGATTACCACCCGGGAAAGGCTAATGTGGTTGCGGACGCCTTAAGCCGGAAATCACTGTTTGCTTTACGAGCGATGAATGTATACTTGTCTGTTCTACCCGACAATGTGTTAGTAGCTGAATTAAAGGCCAAACCATTATTGATTCATCAAATTCGTGAAGCTCAGAAAGTCGACGATGAATTGGTTGCAAAACGGGCTGAATGTGTTCCGAATATGGAATCCGAATTTCAAATTGATGATGATGATTGTTTGAGGTTCAGAAGTCGGTTGTGTGTTCCAAGAAATTCAGAACTCATTTCGATGATTCTGAACGAAGCCCATTGTAGCCGAATGTCAATTCACCGGGGAGTACGAAAATGTACAACGATCTGAGACGCCAGTTTTGGTGGCATGGTATGAAACGAGACATTTCCGATTTTGTTTCGAAGTGTTTAATATGTCAGCAAGTAAAGGCGGAACATCAAGTGCCTACGGGTTTACTCCAGCCAATCATGGTACCTGAATGGAAATAGGATCGAGTCACGATGGATTTCGTATCTAGGTTGCCAGTATCGGCAAGTAAGAAAGATGCGATTTGGGTTGTTGTGGATAGACTGACTAAGTCGGCTCACTTTATCCCCGTACGTACGGATTTTTCATTGGATAAACTAGCTGAATTGTATGTTTCTCAGATTGTGAGATTACACGGGGTACCGATTTCTATTGTGTCGGATAGAGATCCGAGATTCACCTCGCGATTCTGGAAGAAATTGCAAGAAGCTTTGGGTACCAAGCTGCACTTTAGCACCGCTTTTCACCCCCAAACCGATGGTCAATCCGAGCGGATAATTCAGATACTTGAGGATATGTTGAGATGTTGCATCCTCGAGTTCAGTGGTTCATGGGAACGGTATTTACCTTTGATTGAATTCGCTTACAACAACAGTTTTCAATCAAGTATTAAGATGGCACCTTACGAGGCTTTGTACGGTCGTAAATGCCGTACACTATTATTTTGGACCGAGCTCGGTGAAAGTAAAATTTTCGGAGTTGATTTGATTAAAGATGCTGAACAGAAAGTAAAGGTAATCCGTGAAAGTCTGAAGGCAGCCACAGATCGTCAGAGATCGTATGCGGATTTGAAACGAAAAGACATTGAATATCAGGTGGGAGATAAAGTGTTTCTTAAAGTTTCCCTTGGAAAAAGATACTCAGATTTGGCCGTAAGGGCAAGTTGAGCCCGAGATTCATTGGGCTGTACGAAATCTCCGAACGAGTTGGTCCGGTTGCGTATAGATTGATTTTGCCCCCTGAACTTGAAAAGATTCACGACGTCTTTCATGTTTCGATGAATTCAATCTGACTTGAGTTATGAAGAAGAACCGATTCGTATCCTAGCTTGTGAAGTGAAAGAGTTGCGAAACAAAAAGGTTCCGTTAGTAAAGGTGTTATGGCTCAAACACGGAGTCGAAGAAGCTACTTGGGAAACCGAGAATGCCATGAAAGAACGATACCCAAACTTATTTACCGGTAAGATTTTCGGGGACGAAAATTTCTTAAGTGGGGGAGAGTTGTGACAGCCCTAAAGCGACCCTGTAGGAAAGCGGTTTCGGGACCGCTAAACCGAGTCACCAAATTATTTGAATATGATATTTATTGTCTAAAATAAATGTGTGAAAATTTTAAGCTTCGATTTATTAAATTGCATGTGAATTTAGTCAATAGGACTTATGTGTGACATTTTTGAAATGTGATAGATCAAAACATAAGGACCTATTAGTGCATGTTGAAAAAGGGGGGACTTGCATGTCAATTTTTCCCCCCATCTGGTAGTGGCCGGCCATGACATTAGGGTGGACAAAGGGTGATGGGCAAAACATGTCATAGACATGTTGTGTTGGTGCATCATGGGAGGAAACAATAAAATAAAGTTAGTAATAAAGAAATGGAAAAAAGAAAGGTGTGTGATTGTTTCTCCCCCCTCCCCATTGCCGTGAATGTAAGAAAGAAAACAAAAAAAAAGTGTCCATCTTTTTTTCATTTCTCTTCGCCGAATGTTCTAAGGAAGAAAGGAAACAAGTTGTGTTCTTTGGTTCTTCTTGGCCGGATTGAGAGGACGAAGGAAGGAGTGAAGCAATCGGTCATCTTAGGTCGATATTAAGGTAAGGAAGTTGATACTAGTTCTTGAAATCCTAGTTGATTTTGAGTGAGATATCAAGTTATTGTTGGTAACCCATGTTGAAATTGTGATTTTGGAATAAGTAAGGTTTTCGGCTATGGAGATTAATAAGGGTGATGGTTGTGTTTCATGCTAAATCTAGATGAACAATGGTAGTTGCTTACATCTTGATGATTATGAGTTTCTTTCTGGGTTCTACCTTAGATCCATGAAGTATATTTTTATTTGGTGTTGTTGGAAGTATCGGCCATGGTATATCCATAAGTGTGATTTATGCTTATTGCATGGTAGGTAAGATTTATGTTTTGGATATATGTTTAAATTTGGTTATAATCAAATTTGTGATTCGGCTCTTGCACATATATATATATGATTGCACATGATGTATTGGTATGACCTTTATATTATCTCAAGGTATATACTTACACATGATGGTGCTTCGGTTATGGATTAAATGATGGATGCGTATTGAGTTATAATATGTAATGCATTAGTTAGTAAAATGTATGCCATTTATGTGTGGTATTAAGTATATAATCGGCCTCAACATAGACATGCATATTCGGCCATAGGAAGAAGATTGGTGTTGCATGTATTCGGTTAGAGGCAAGCATATTGATGCATTTGTCTTGGCTTAGAAAATTCGGCCAAGGGGGAATATTAGCTAAAATGTTGAGTTTGATTCATGATTCCATATATATATGTGACTCTAATGCCTAAAGTATATATGGGCTAAGTACCTTGAGGTTTTCTTTGATGTTCGAATGAATTGTATTAAATTGCTTGATGTGATTAAAAATGCATATGACCATTGTGTAGTTGAGCTAGAAGGTGGCCATATGACCAATCAAACTCCTTGTCATATTCGGCCATAAGCTAGCATAAGGAGACTTTAATAAGTTAAATTTGTTTGAATTAGCTCAAGAGCTTAGAGGACCACAGTTGGATAAGGGAAAGGAAAAAGTTATCAAATAGCCGCTGAAAACGTTCGACCACATCCGAGGTAAGTTCTTGAGTAATAGAGCTTAAATTATGATTTGATTAGATCATGTTTTAAGCAAATCAAAATCATGCTCTTTGTGTGTGGCTATTGAGCTGAAATTGCAAGAGTGATAAGTGTCTTGTGTTTGAGTTTTGCTAATGAAAATGAAATACGAATGTGTCATGATTTATTGTTAAATGTGCATGGTTATTCGAATGATGTCCGGGCTAAGTCCCGAAGGCTTTGTGCTAAGTGACCATATCCGGACTAAGATCCGAAGGCATTTGTGCGAGTTACTAATTCCGGGCTAAGCCCGAAGGCATTGGTGCGAGTTACTAAATCCGGGTTAAGTCCCGAAGGCATTTGTGCGAGTTACTATAACCGGGCTATGTCCCGAAGGCATTTGAACGAGTAGCTATGTCCGGTTAAATTTCGAAGGTACGTGATTTGGGAATGAATGATCTTGCTGTAAAAATTTCAGTTAATACGCTTGTAACATCCCAACATTGAGGTATGTTTCGTATGTGCTTTGAATTAGTTGAGCCCTTACAAATAAGTATTCGCTCAGTTGATAAATGAGCTACCGGCCTTTGGCTAAGTTGATCTTTGTGTATGAATAAAAGGGTTGGTAATGTGAAGTAAGTATGATATTGAAAATTTGTGCATATGAAATTATCCGTTTAGCTACATGAATGCTATACTTTGGTTGTGTCTAAATTCTTTGCTCAAAACTTACTAAGCATTTAATGCTTACTCCGTTTCTTTGATTCTCTATTTTATAGATTTTGGTTCTTCAGCTATCGGACTCGGGATTTTGAAGTCGAAGTCACCCACACTATCAAAGCTCCTTTTGGTATACTTTTGGTTGAACTTTGAAATGGCATGTATAGGACTACCCTTTTGTTGTTGGTCATGTACCCTTCGGTTTTGTGTAAATTTGGATAGCCATGCGAAAATGGCTTAAATATACTTTGATCATAGCTTTATAATCGTTTTGTATGTTGTCCGTCGAGAGGTATGGAAATGTTGGTAACGGTTAGCCATGGGAATGGTTATTCATGATCATTTTTGGAATATGTATGACAAACTCTAGTTGATCCATGGAGGATCATGAAATAGGTAAAGTTTACCTTAAAAATAGATGCTGGCAGCAGCAGTGATGTGGATGTGAAAAATCACTAAAAATAGTATGAATGGAATTAAATAGTGAATAAATTATGTAATCGAACCTTGATGAATCTATTTTCATAGGAAAGTAACGAAACATTCATATGAACAATATATTATGAGATGTTAAAGTTTTCGTGAGACAGGGCCAGAACGGTTTCTGGATCCCCTGATCTGACTTTGGAAATTCATTATAAATTAACCAGAGACATTCAGAAGTCATGCCATATATTTATAGATTCCTGTTTGAGTCTAGTTTCTATAGAAACAAACGGCATCAGTATTGAAGCCCTGTACAGGGAGATATCCAAGTCGTAATGAGCAAAGGTCAGTGTAGTCGATCCCTGTAACATGGGAGAATTTGACTAATAAACTGTACTAATTGGACCGACAAAAAATTCTAGAAAAAAATTTGTAGATGCATATATGCGTCTAGTTTCAGGGAAAAATCACGAAACTGATTTTAGAGTTGTGAAACTCAAGATATGATTTTTAAGGTGACAGTGACACAGTTAGCCAGCTTGCCTGGAAAATTTAAAATGGATTGTGCAAAGGAGTGATTTAAGTCTGCAAACCCCTCGTGTTCGACTCCGGCGACGGACTCTGGTACGGGGTGTTACATTCACTGTAGTTTTGAACAAGCCGGCTCAGGAATCGGACAGATCGAAAGTTCGATCACACTATCCAAAGGACTTTTATCTTGGTAAATGGCTTGTACAACTACTTAAGTATGGCATGTATAGCAATATACCTATTTGTGTAAATAATTTTATGATATGGCCATGTTTGGTTGAGAAAATGTTTGATATTGATAAGTCATGGTGATGGCTAATTTAGATCATGTTTGATATCATGGAAGTTTAACAGGTTATCTAGTTCATAAAAATTCATGAAAAGATGAAACTTGCCTTAAAACAGAATATTGCTGCAGCAATGACATGAATTTGAAAAATCACTAAAAATAGTATAAATAGAAATAAATGATGAATAAGTTATGGAATTTAAGCTTAATGAGTCTATTTTCATATGGATTGAACAAAACAGGAATATAAATTATATTTTATGAGATATTTAAACTTTTTCGAAACAGGGCCAGAGTGATTTCTGGATCCCCTGTTTTGACTTTAAAAATTTATAATAAATTTTACTAAAATAATTAGAAGTTGTTATTTATATGTACAGATTCCTTATTGAGTCTCGTTTTAATAGAAACAAACCTCATAGTCATTGAAATTTTGTATAGAGATATATCTGATTCGTAATACACAGAGGTCAGAGTAGTTGAACCCTGAAATAGGGGATACTTTAATTAATAAACTGTACAAATTGAAAAAAAAAATTCTAGAAAAAAGTTAGTAAATAGATATATGAGTCTAGATTCAGGGAAAATTTACGGATCTTGATTTCTAGTTTCGTAACTCGAGATATGATTTTTCTTGTAACTGTGACGCGAGTAGCTAGAAAGCTGTGAATGTAGAAACAAATGATTTGAAGTTCTTAAATTGATAAATTATGTTCGGTAACCCCTCAAGCTTGACTCCGGTGATGGTCTCGGGCGTGGGGGCATTACATTTAGTGGTATCAGAGTAGGTTTAGTCAGTTCTCGGACTACGTGTTGTATGTACGGATTTTGCTATACATGCCATATGTATGAATTGTGATAGTGTGACGACTTCTGACCTTTTTAAATGATTTTTATATAGTAAATGGATCCCGATCCAGCTGTGGCAGATGAAGTAGTGTAACACCCCGTACCCGAGACCGTTGCCGGAGTCGGACATGAGGGGTTAACAGACTTAATTCCCTTATTTTTACAGTCTATTTTAAAAATTTCTAGACTAGCTGGCTAACTGCGTCACTGTCACCTTAAAAATCATATCTTGAGTTCCAAGACTCGAAAATCAGTTTCGTAAATTTTCTCTGAAACTAGACTCATATATCCATCTAAAAATTGTTTTCTAGAATTTTTGGTCCGGCCAATTAGTACAGTTTATTAGTTAAATTCTCCCCTGTTTCAGGGTTTGACTGCTCTGACCTTCATGCATTACGACTTATATATCTCCCTGTACAGGGCTTCAATACTTATGCCGTTTGTTTCTAAAGAATCTAGACTC
Organism: Gossypium hirsutum; assembly: GCF_007990345.1. Taxonomy (NCBI): domain Eukaryota; kingdom Viridiplantae; phylum Streptophyta; class Magnoliopsida; order Malvales; family Malvaceae; genus Gossypium; species Gossypium hirsutum. The sequence goes on from NC_053431.1 coordinate 70,144,056, forward strand.
GAAAAGAAATATATACATATATGGAATGATTTCTAACTATCTCTGGTTAATTTATAATGAATTTCCTAAGTCCGAACAGGGAATCCAGAAACTGCTCTGGCCCTGTGTCACGAAAACTTTAAAATCTCATAAAATACTGTTCATATGATCGTTTCATTACTTCCCTATGAAAATTGATTCATCAAGGTTTAATTACATAATTTATTCACTATTTAATTCCATTCTTACTATTTTTAGTGATTTTTCAAATCCACACCACTGCTGCTGTCAGCATCTGTTTTTAAGGTAAACCTTACCTATTTCATGGTTTTCCATGAATCAACTAGAGTTTGTCATACATAGCATCAAAATAATCATAATTAACCATTCCCAATGGCTAATCGTTACCAAACATTTCCCTACCTCTCAATGAACAACATACAAGACGATTATAATGCTATGCTCAAAGTGTATATAAGCCATTTTCGCATGGCTATCCAAATTTATACAAAACCAAAGGGTACATGACCAACAACAAAAAGGGTAGTCCTATACATGCCATTTTCAGAGTTCAACCAAAAGTGTACCAAAAGGGCTTTGATAGTGTGGACGACTTCGACTTCGACAATCCCGAGTCTGATAGCTGACGAATCAAAATCTATAAAACAGAGATTCAAAGAACGGAGTAAGAATTTAATGCTTAGTAAGTTTTGAGCAATAAAATTAGGCACAACTGAAGTATAGCATTCATATAACTAAACGGATAATTTCATATACACATATTCTCAAAAAAATCAGTCCTACTTCACATTTCCAACCCTTATATTCATACATAAGGGATCAACTTGACCAAAGGCCCGAAAGCTCACTAATCGACTGAGCGGATAATATTTAAACGAAATCACTACTCCAATGCATATACGAAACGTACCTTATCGTTGGGATTTTACGAGCGTATTAATTGAAATTATTACAGCAAGATCGCTCATTCCCAAACCAAGTACCTTCGGGTTTAGCCGGATATAGCTACTCGCTCAAATGCCTTCGGGACTGAGCCCGGTTATAGTAACTCGCACAATTGCCTTCGGACTTAGCCCGGTATAGTAACTCGCACAATTGCCTTCGGACTTAGCCCGGTATAGTAACTCGCACAAATGCCTTCGGGTCTTAGCCCGGATATAGTAACTCGCACAAATGCCTTCGGGCTTAGCCCGGTTATCATCCGAATATCCATGCACATATCAATAAATCATGACACATCAATATTTCATTTTCGTAACTAGAATTCAAACACAAGTCACTTATCAAGCATTATCATTTTCAGCTCAAAAGCTACATACAAAGGGCATGATTTGATTTGCTTGTAACATAATCTAATCGAATCATAATCTAAGTTCATTACTCGAAAACTTACCTCGGATGTGGTCGAACGATTTCGGCGGCTATTCGATCACTTTTCCTTTCCCTTATCCAACTTTGATCCTCTAAGCTCTTGAGCTTAATAAACAAATAAATTTATTCAATTACTTATCCAACTTTACTATATACAAATATCTATTTATTAGATTCATTTCGAACTAATTAGGCAACCGATCATATATCTCCCATGCGATATTCAAATTGTACCAAAGAATCAAATTATCGAATTTAACTATGATCGACATATGATATTACCGATGTTTAAGCTAATGCCAACCTATGCCTCAATTTGTTACAATCAATATAGTAATCCTTACTTGAACTATTAACCAACATCAATACAATTATACTTAAATACCATATATATATCAAAGTGCATAGATACTATTCAACAATTATTTCCTTGCTTAGCAGCCGAACCAATATACACATTACTCCATATCTACCCGTCACGTTTACTCTACTTAAACCGAATAAACTTGCACATAAGGTCCTTGGCCGAACCTCACTAAAAACAAGTCAACCAAATCTTAGTATTCATCTTGTTTACAACCTTATTTACCTTCCAAAAATCACAAAACATCAAACTCTTAATGTTTATGTACAAGGCCGAATTTAACATGATCCAACCTCCAACTCATTCATTTCAATCACTCACACGGCATTTGTTCAATTCTTTAGACAAATATATGTTTGGCCATTGTACTCATGAGCATTAAAATTTATAATTTGACTACTTAAACCCTTCTCTTCAACAATCTTCATAAACATAAGATTATAACCCAATCTATCCTTTAATAACTAAAACCGAATGCTCAAGCCATCACCAAGATTTCGAAATTTTTTCCGTGGGTTGTGCAAGAAATTAGCTAATTAACTAGAAACAAGTTTAAAATTTAAGAATCTAACACACACACTAACCTCCCCTTAAGCTCAAGTGACCGAAACCTTCTTCTTCCTTTCTCAATTCGGCCAAGAAGAACCAAAGAATGAAGCTCTTTTTTTTCTTCTTTAATTCACGGCAATGAAGGTGGCAACCACACACATTTTTTTTTGTTTCTCCTCCTACTAGCACTAATATTTTATTGCCATGTTCTTTATTTTATTATTCCTAACATAAGCATTAACATAACATGTTTATGACATGTTTTGCCTATAACATTTGTCCACCCTCTGTCATGGCCGCCACTTACTAATTAAGGGGAATTGACATGCAAGTCCCCTTTTGATCTCATGCACTAATAGATCCTTATAGATCGACCTATCACATTTCAAAAGTGTCACACATAAGTCCTATTAGCTAAATTCACATGGAATTAACTAAATCGAAGCTTAAAACTTTCACACATTCATATTCACATATTTTAGACAATAATCATTATATTCAAATAATTTGGTGACTCGGTTTAGCGGTCCCGAAACCGCTTTCCGACTAGGGTCACTTTAGGGCTGTCACAACTCTCCCCCACTTAAGAAATTTTCGTCCCCGAAAATCTTACCGGTAAACAGGTTTGGGTATCATTCTTTCATATAGTTCTCGGTTCCCAAGTAGCTTCTTCCATCCCGTGTTTGAGCCATAAAACTTTTACTGAAGGAACCTTTTTGTTTCGCAACTCTTTCACTTCACGAGCTAGGATACGAATGGTTCTTCTTCATAACTCATATCGGCTTGAATTTCAACCTCGGAGGACTTATTATGTGCGAAGGATCAGATCTGTAACGTCGAAGCATCGAAACATGAAAAACGTTGTGGATCCTTTCGAGTTCAGGGGTAAAAGCAACCTATATGCAACTGGACCAACTCGTTCGGAGATTTCATACGGCCCAATGAATCTCAGACTCAACTTGCCCTTACGCCCAAATCTGAGTATCTTTTCCAAGGTGAAACTTTAATAAACACTTTATCTCCCACCTGATACTCAATGTCCTTTCGTTCAAATCCGCGTACGACTTCTGACGATCTGATGCTGCCTTCAGACTTTCACGAATTATTTTTACTTTCTGCTCAGCATCTTTAATCAAATCAACTTCGAAAATTTTTCTTTCACCGAGCTCGGTCCAAAACAATGGTGTACGGCATTTTCGACCGTACAAAGCCTCGTAAGGCGCCATCTTAATGCTTGACTGAAAACTATTGTTGTAAGCGAACTCAATCAAAGGTAGATACCGTTCCCATGAACCACTAAACTCAAGGATGCAGCATCTCAACATATCCTCGAGTATCTGAATTATCCGCTCGGATTGACCATCGGTTTGGGGATGAAAAGCGGTGCTAAAATGCAACTTGGTACCCAAAGCTTCTTGCAATTTCTTCCAAAATCGCGAGGTGAATCTCGATCGCTATCCGACACAATAGAAATGGGCACCCCGTGTAATCTCACAATCTGAGAAACATACAATCAGCTAGTTTATCCAATGAAAAATCCGTACGTAGGGAAAAAATGAGCCGACTTAGTCAGTCTATCAACAACAACCCAATCGCATCTTTCTTACTTGTCGACAATGGCAACCAGACACAAAATCCATCGTGACTCGATCCCATTTCCATTCAAGTACCATGATCGGCTGGAGTAAACCCGTAGGCACTTGATGTTCCGCCTTCACTTGCTGACATATTAAACACTTCGAAACAAAATCGAAAATGTCTCGTTTCATACCATGCTACCAAAACTGACGTCTCAGGTCATTGTACATTTTCGTACTCCCCGGGTGAATTGACATTCGGCTACAATGAGCTTCGTTCAGAATCATCGTAATAAGTTCTGAATTTCTTGGGACACACAAACGACTTCTGAACCTCAAACAATCATATCGTCAATTTGAAACTCTGATTCCATGTTCGAACACAATCAGCCCGTTTTGTAACCAATTCATCATCGACTTCTGAGCTTCAGAATTTGATGAATCAATAATGGTTTGGCCTTTAATTCAGCTACTAACACATTGTCGGGTAGAACAGACAAGTGTACATTCATCGCTCGTAAAGCAAGCAGTGATTTCCGGCTTAAGGCGTCCGCAACCACATTAGCCTTTCCCGGGTGATAATCAACGACAGCTCATAATCTTTCAACAACTCAAGCCAACGCCTTTGTCGCAGATTCAAGTCTCTTTGAGTCATCAAATATTTGAGACTTTTGTGATCCGAAAATACATGGCACTTCTCACCAAATAAGTAATGTCGCCATATTTTCAAAGGGAATACGATGGCAGCTAATTCGAGATCATGGGTTGGATAATTTTTCTAATGTGGCTTCAGTTGCCTCGACGCATAAGCTACAACTCGACCTTCTTGCATCAATACACAACCCAACCCAAGTAAGGATGCATCACTGTAAATGACGAACTCCTTGCCTGATTCGGGCTGCACTAGTACTGGAGCTTCCGTCAAATGGGTTTTCAATTGATCGAAACTTTTCTGACACCTTTCCGTCCATTCAAACTTAACATCTTTCTGAAGTAGCTTCGTTATGGTGTGGCTATCATCGAGAAACTTTTACAAACCGTCGGTAGTAACCGACAAGTCCCAAAAAGCTCCGAACTTTAGTAATATTTCTCGGAGGCTTCCAGTTAAGTATGGCTAAAATTTTGCTCGGATCGACTCGAATGCCCGATGCAGATACCACGTGACCCAGGAAGCTAACCTCTCTTAACCAGAACTCACACTTACTGAACTTAGCATATAACTGCTTATCTCGTAAAATCTGCAACACTAATCTCAGGTGTTCAGCATGCTCGGTTTCATCTCTTGAGTAAACCAAGATGTCATCAATAAACACAACTACGAACCGATCCAAATACGGACTAAAGATCCGATTCATCAAATCTATAAATACCGCAGGGGCATTAGTGAGCCCAAACGGCATCACTAAGAACTCGTAGTGACCGTATCTCGTTCTGAAAGCAGTTTTGGGTATATTCCGAATCTCGAATTCGCAACTGATAATAACCCGATATCAAATCTATCTTTGAAAACACTAAGGCTCCCTTTAGTTGATCAAACAAATCATCAATGCGCGCATCGGATATTTATTCTTTATTGTCACCTTATTCACTGACAATAGTCGATGCACAACCTCATGGTTCCGTCCTTCTTTTTCACAAACAATACTGGTGCACCCCAATGTGAGAAACTTGGTCGAGCGAAACCTCTATCCGTCAACTCTTGCAACAGAGCTTTCAATTCCTTTAATTCCGTTGGTCCCATACGATACGGAGCTATCGAAATCGGTGTAGTCCCAGGTACAAGCTCGATGCCAAACTCTACCTCCCGAACAGGTGGTAAACCCGTAATCTTCGGAAAAACATCCGGGTATCACAAACCACTGCACAGATTCAGGCTTCTTTTCTAACTCTTTGTCATCAAGTAATACGCAAGGTATGCTTCGCACCCCTTTCTTACATATTTCTGAGCCAACATTGATGATATTACAGCTGGCAACCTATTCAAGTCAGTAGACTCAACTCGGATTATCTCGTTATTTACACACCTCAGATCGATGGTTTTCTTTTGCAATTTACAATTGCATCATGTACGGTCAACCAATCCATACCGAGATAACATCAAATTCGTCAAACGGTAAAAGCATCAATCAGCCGAAAACAGAACCTCTGATTCTAAGGACATTCTTACACACTTGTCGACAAGCACGTAACGACCAAGGATTTGACACCGAATTACAAACCAGTAGACTCAACAGTAGATCTACTGGATGCTAAGGTTTCACATATATAAGAATGAGAGAACAGGTCAATCAAAGCATCACATTAGTATCAAGAGAGTAAAATACGGTATAACATTGCGAAGACATCTCGCGTCCGAATAGCATAAGCTCTAGCAGAGCACGAACCTCAGATCTGGTTGTAGCATCTCTAGATCCTCTCTGACCACCACTAGCATTGCCCGTATTCCTAGATGGTTACCCCGAGCAGTAGTAGCACCAGGTTTCCCACTCTGATTACATTCTGTTCAGACAACCTCGGGCAATCTTTAATAAAGTGGTCAACTGATCCGCACTTGTAACAGGAGCGGTCATGGAATCTACAACTCCCCGAATGCCATTTACCACAATACTGATACTCCGTTCTGTCTCGACGATCATTTCCAACATGGCGACGGAAGTGACTCGTGCACTCATAGGGGTCGATCACGATCTCGTCTAGAAAACCCGAAGTGTCTCTAGATCGGCCCAATCATCTCTAAATTTCTTCGATGACTGTTGAAAGGGCCTCCCCGAGACCTCTTACGAAACTCCTTGCTCCCATATCAGCTTTTCTTTTCTCTATACTGAGCTCCTCGGCTTGCAAGCCGCTGACAAGTACACAAATTCTCAGATTCCAAAATGCCAACATACAGCTTTATATCATCATTCAGTCCATCCGAAAGTTTACACATTACGGCTTCTGAAGAAATGCATTCTGGGCGTACCGGCTAAGCCTTACAAACTTTCGTTCATAGTCGGTAACCGACATGGAACCTTGTTTAAGTTCAAGAAATTCCTTCCGTTTTTGGTCAATGAATCTCTGACTATATACTTCTTCGAAACTCGGTTTGGAAAACTCCCAAGTTACTTGCTCTCGGGCACAACAGAAATCAACGTATTCCACCAATAGTAGGCAGAATCACGTAGCAAGGAGATAGTACCTTTAGGCACTCATCGGGTGTGCAAGATAGATCATCGAGTACCCAAATAGTGTTGTCCAACCAAATTCAGCTTGCTCGCATCACGTATCAATAGCTTTAAATTCAGTAGCCCGTGTTTTCGGATTCTGCAACTGGGGGCTTATTTGACCTTATTTGGTCAGTTACCGAGGTATTGTAGTGCGGGGTGTATTATCGGGAATGGAGGTTGTGGAACACCGTATTAGTTCGAATGTATTGGTTAAACCAATCATTCATCACGCTATAAAAAGCTTGCCTAGCCTCATCATTTGGATGCTAGCAATAGGTGAGAGTCCGCCGGCGCTGTCCCTTGTGCGGGAGCAGGCGCTACACTCTCAAGATCATCAGCTACCGCTCGGTCGGGATGGGATCCATTACTATAATAAAACACATTTGCAAATGTCAGAAATCACCACACATCAATAATCACAAATGGCATATATAGCTAGACCCAAACGTATTACGGTAGTCCTAGAATCGACTAAACCGTAGCTCTGATACCAATAAAATGTAACACCCGTACCCGAACCGTTGCGGAGTCGGACACGAGGTTAACAAACTAATTCCCTTATTTTACAGTCCATTTTAAAAATTTCCAGACTAGCTGGCTAACTGCATCACTGTCACCTTAAAAATCATATCTTGAGTCCAAAACTCGAAAATCAGTTTCGTAATTTTCCCTGAAACTAGACTCATATATCCATCACAAATTTTTTCTAGAATTTTTGGTCGGCCAATAGTACATTTTATTAGTTAAAGTTCCCCTGTTCAGGGTTCGACTCTCTGACTTCATGCATTACGACTTAATATATCCCTTACAGGCTTCAATACTTATGCTGTTGTTTCTAAAGAATCTAGACTCAAAAGGAATCTATAATATATGGCATGACTCTAACTATCTCGGTTAATTTATAATGAATTTCCTAAGTCCGAACAGGGAATCCAGAAACCGCTCTGGCCCTGTTCACGAAAACTTTAAAATCTAAATAAATACTGTTCATATGATCGTTTCATTACTTCCCTATGAAAATAGATTCATCAAGGTTCAATTAAATAATTTATTCACTATTTATTCCATCTATATTTTTAGTGATTTTTCAAATCCACACCACTGCTGCTTCAGCATCTGTTTTTAAAGGTAAACCTTACCTATTCATGGTGTTTCCCATGAATCAACTAGAGTTTAGTCCATACATAGCATCAAAAATAATCATAATTAACCATTCCCCAATGGCTAATCGTTACCAAACATTTCCTACCTCTCAATGAAAACCATACAAGACGATATAATGCTATCGCTCCAAAGTGTAAATAAGCCATTTTCGCATGGCTATCCCAAATTTATACAAACCAAAGGGTACATGACCAACAACAAAAAGGGTAGTCCTATACATGCCCATTTTCCAGAGTTCAACCAAAAGTGTACCAAAAGGGATATGTAGA
>NC_053431.1:70453055-70535276 GCF_007990345.1 Gossypium hirsutum
CTAATTTTCTCTCTGTGCACCCCTAGTTTAGTTAATTAGTTTAGATAAACAAATCCCCTAATTTTTAGGCTAGATAATAAAAAGAAAGTAATTACTAGTACTCTTTGTTCCTTTGGGTTTGACAATCCGGTCTTGCTAAAGCTATACTATTGTTCGATAGGTACACTTGCCTTTATCGTGATAATAGTTAGTTTCAAGAACGGTCAATTATAAATATTTAAAACCTGTCGCGAAATTACGTATCATGTGCTGACTCCTTCCTGTGTTTTTCTCTACTGATCTTGGTGGTAAGTGCTGCTATCTTAATTTTGTTTTCATCACCCCTTTCCTTTTCTGCCGAATCTATAGTTCTCTTTTTAACACCTTCTCTTCTGGCTGACGATTGTTAGGGGAGCGTTTGCGCTAGTGCTGCATTTTTGTAGTGGCATTCTTTTGTGGGAAACCGTAAACCGATTACTTCCCTCCAATCACAGTTCTGCATTTCGGTAAGTGGTGCATTTGGTTCAAGTGGTTTACATTTAGGGTGGTACTTAACAAAGTTAGGTTCTAATGCAAATCCTTGACAAGGAGTAGGTGATCACTAGCTTTAGGGAAGAGCAAACCCTACTTGCTCAATCAAGGTAGGTGAATGGTACGATTAGGGATTTAAGTGTTAATAAGAGGGTGTTAACCCTAACAATTTAAGGGCTAACATTGGATCATATTTGGATCTAGGTTGGAGTACGTGGTGATTGGCGTTCTTCTCTCAACAGGTGTGTAATCACACTGCTTCAATTGTAAAACAGCAGAAGCCAGAAAACTGGTACCGTCGATGCGACGTAGGCATGCGCTCACTCGTGTGGTCATCTAAATGCATAAGCGCGAGCATGTGATTGTAGAGACCACCACAAGTGATTTCGTGGGCTTAGGTTGTTTTGGGCCACGTTGGATCGAAATGGGTTGTGTGGGCCTCAACGCTTACGGGCCCAACACGAGTAAACCACACGGATGTGTGGAGTATAAGGGGCCAGGCTGTATACTTCACATGTCCAAGGTCATTATTGAGATTAATGGGCCACATGGGCGTGTGGGCCCACATGGGCCGTGTTATGGGCTTTGGGCCCACTTCCACTATTTGTTTGATTAAGGTCACACAGGTTGCACAAGACAACTCTGGGCCTACTGATGGGTCGGTAAGTACACTTAGACCCTGTACTGTCAAAATGACTGTTATACCTCTAAAGGTAAAATGACTGATATACCCCTATGCAGTATTTAACTGTTATACCCCTAAAGGTAAAATGACTGATATTATGACATGATAGGTTGCATGGGGGTGGGTTTGATATATATATTGGAGGAAGTGTACTGTACTAGCAGCTTTGCTGCAATTACTGAATAGTCCCGCAACCGGTGTTATATTTGGCATGTAAGGATGGGTTGGTCAATTTTATCCCCACATGGAGTGTAGGGCTGGAGGAAGCTGAGTGTAAAGGATGGTTGGGTAGGATTTTTGTTGCATTTCTGTTATTGTTACTATAATAGGCTAAGGCCCACACTGATACTGGACTGTTACTGAATCGTACTTAGGCCCAAACCATTTTACCTATGGATTGTTTGATTAGTGAAAAGGGATTACACACTGAGTTTTCATAAACTCACCCCCCTGCTTTCCTGTGCAGGTAACCCTTAGATGGGTCAGTGCTGCGAGGGACTCGATAGAGGCCACACGACTAATTTTGATTACTGTCTCAGTTTTATCCTTTAAGTTAATTAATTTGGGTTTTCGATTATATAATAAGGCTCTTAAAGTTTATTTTTAAAATTTGGGATTTCCAATTACTTGATTATATTTGCTAGCTTTAGGATGCGAGTTTTCAAAAGGATATATGTTTTCAAAACACCACGAATACACAAACATGTTTCTCTAACTTCCGCAAGAAATACCATTTTCAAAAACTAATAACAATTCAATATGCTTAACAATTATTTAAACAATTTGAGTTTTTATCAACAAACATGGTACTTGGAATTATTTTTAATCGAACTTTTATTCGAACAGAACGATGCTTTCCAAAACTTACTTCAATGTGACATCGCAGATTCGGCCATAATGTCCAGGCCAGGTTTAGGTTGTTACAGAATAATATGAACTTAACGATGATAGAATTAGATAGTTGAATAATGTATGAATTATATTGATGGTTGAGTGTAGTGGTTATAGTCGGGCAGTTACTATGACTTCTTCTGGACAATCTATCTGTACATTTAAACTCAGATGAATATGTGATTGTTTAATTTTAGAAGGAATTCTTATCGTATGAGAACATTAGCAAAACATGCTTATAGACGAAAGCATCGTTGGTCTGTTTGGGTTATGTTCGACATTACTCTGTCTTTCTCTGGTATTTATTCCATTGTGTGGATATGAAAGTTGACGGTAAAATTTGTATAATGCTAATATTTTGTTTCTACTGGCTATTGTTCTGTTGAATATATGTAAAGATTATATTGCTTTTGCTACTGTGGATTCAAGAATTTATGAGTGATTGTAACACCCCTTACCCGTACCTGTGACTGGGACCAAGTACGAAGCGTTACTAGGCATGTACTCGAACATTTTCGAGAAACACAGATTCTAAAATTTCGTTCCAAGTTAAAATCAATCCAATAACATCTTGGGGTCCTTATCGTGGGCATATGAGACCCAAAACATACATTAAAAATGGTCCGAGACTAAACCGGGGACCTAAGAAAATTTTAAGAAAATTTCTAGGTTAATGTCCCACACACCCATGTGGAGACAATGCACACGCCCGTGTGCTTTGGGACATGCCCCTGTTCCCTACCTGTGTGAAATTAATTGAATTTATATCCTATTTCAAACCTACAAGGGTTTTCACACGGTCGAGCACACGCCCCTGTCCCTAGCCCGTGTCCCTCATACAGCCTAGACATGCCTGTGTGATCACCCGTGTCTAAGAACTTGGACATTCTGTTTATGATGTCAGCATGCATTTAGGGGCACACGACCAAGACACACACTCGTGTTCTAGGTCGTGCCCTCCACACGGTTGAGACACACGGCTGTGTCTCTACCCGTGTGTTTACTAGCATGCATTCTGACTTAAAAGTTTTAGGTACAGGGGACACACGGCCATATCAAACGCCCATGGGGTGGTCCGTGTGTCACACACAGCCTAAACACACCCCCGTGTATCTACCCATGTGGACCTTGTTAGGCTATTTTCCAAGCCTTTGGTCACCCTCTATCATCCTCATACTCTTATAGATTACCCTAATACATAATAAGGCCTAATTATACATCCCGAATGACCTTGATATATCTAATTGCATGTAAACCTCATCTCATCGGTTTTATACATGCTAGGTTATTACCTTTTGTATTAAGGATTTCTATGTCTTATAACACAATTAAGATTGACTCATTATCTTAACTCATTACCAATTATAACCTAGCCATCCCTTGTGATTTGGTCACGTTACATATACTTAATTGTGATATGCCATATTTAAATATCACAATAACATTTGGACATAAATATGCACAAATTTGTAGGTCATAACCTACATAATAATGATCCAATTTCCATGGCCATATACAAGTGAACACGTATACCTTTATAAGCCTTCATGTTGGCTCATCAAATGACACATATTACAAAATAACAAAAGCCCTAGACATGCCATTGAATAAAATAAAAGTATCTATATGTAAAGCTAGACAAGATGATAGTGTGTTCATTCTCCAACAGTCTTCCAACCTCTACGAGTCTTCGAGCTCTGTAAGACAGGGAAAAGAGAGGGGTAAGCATTTACATGCTTAGTAAGCTTGAACAACTGGAAAGTAAACTTACTGACTAGTTAGCATACATCCATATTAGGCAATGAAACCAACAAGCATGAATTAGTTTCCCTATCAAATGCACTCAACAGACAAGTTAGTTCCATAACAATACACCATGTCATTTGTCTTAGATAAGCTCATCATTCAAACTTTTCATTTTTACATCTCTTGCTAATCCTGTTGAGTTTCTCAGAAATCTCAATGAATTATCCATTTACCGTCAAGTCATAAGAGCGATCATCTCAAGTATGTACTGTAACACCCCGTACCCGAGACCGTTGCCGGAGTCGGACACGAGGGGTTCACAGACTAAATTCGCTTACTATCGCAGTCCATTTTAAAATTTTCCAGGCAGTTGGCTAACTGCGACACTGTCACCTTAAAAATCATATCTTGAGTTTCAAAACTCGAAAATCAGTTTCGTAATTTTTCCCTGGAACTAGACTCATATGCCCATCTACATATTTTTTTCTAGAATTTTTGGTCAGGCCAATTAGTACAGTTTATTAGTAAAAGTCTCCCATATTATAGGGATTGACTACACTGACCTTTGCACATTACGACTTGGATATCTCCCTGAACAGAGCTTCAATACTGATGTCGTTTGTTTATATAGAAACTAGACTTAGAGAGGAATCTATACATATATGGCATGGCTCCTAATTATCTCTGGTTAATTTATAATGAATTTCCAAAGTCGAAACAGGGAATCCAGGAACCGTTCTGGCCCTGTCTCACGAGAACCTGAATATCTCTTAACATACTGTCCATATGATCATTTCGTTACTTTCCTATGAAAATAGATTCATCAAGGTTCGTTTACATAATTTATTCATTATTTAATTCCAATCCTACTATTTTTAGTGATTTTCCAAATCTACATCACTGCTGCTGCCAGCATCTGCCTTTAAGGTAGACTTTACCTATTTCATAGTTTCCATGATTCAACTAGCCCTTTTAGCATGAATAGCACAAATTATGATAGTGATTAACCATTCCATACCAAATGATTATAACATTATGCTCAAACATATATAAGCCATTTTCGCATGGCTATATACATTAACCAAAATATTCTTCCGCCACTAGTCTATTTTATACATGCCATAAGATAATCCAAAACATAGCAGTACCCAACAGTGGATAGTGATAGTGTGACTAGTTGCTGACGATCCCCGAGCCTATAGCTTCGCAATGAGATCTATAAAACAGAGGAAACAGAGTAAACGGAGTAAGCATTACAATGCTTAGTAAGTTTTAAGCAGTGTCAACAGATAACAATCAAATTATAACATAGTTGTTCGTATTTTTATTTCACTCTTCCTTCGGGCATACCATCCCTTTACCGAATATGCACATCTCATCATATACAATAGGCAGATAAACTTTCACATAAAAGTGAGCTCATGTGACATAGATATATCGTATGATTTCACATAACCTCTCACTCTGATCCGATGTCACATAATCATAGGAATAGTCTCATAGATTGCTCTCGTATGCGTCACATAACTACCTTATGATTTAGTGCAAATCAAGCTCACATATAAACTTGGAGTACATACCTGTTTAACCTTTCGCATTGAATATATTTATAAGCAATTCTTATTACGAAGTCTTACCCGGACATAATCTCCACACGAAGTTATCGGGTCTTACCCGGACAAAATCCCCACACGTAGTCATCGGGTCTTTAGAGCTCGGATATAGTACGAGCACGAAGCTTACGGACATTAATCAGTGATAATATTCTCGCATAAAGCCTGCGGGGTTTTAACCTGGATATAGTACTGACACAAATGCCCTTCGGGACTTATCACATTCATCACATCAGCCATTAGGCCCTATCACATATATATACACTTTCACATTCATCACATCGGCCATTAGGCCTTATCACATATATACACTTTCACATTCATCACATCGGCCATTAGGCCTTATCACCTATATACACTTTCACATTCATCACATCGGCCATTAGGCCTTATCACATATATACACTTTCACATTCATCACATCGGCCATTAGGCCTTATCACATATATACACTTTCACATTTATCACATCGGCCATTAGGCCTTATCACATATATACACTTTCACATTCATCACATCGGCCATTAGGCCATACTATCATTTCATATTCGAATACTCATAAACTTACAATATCACGATTTAGAATTCAAGTATGGGTTTAATCAATAGCTTGTGAGCAACTAAAACAAGTTTATCAAGGTTCACAACATAATCTCAAATTCAGCACAAGCTGTTTTTCCTGAGCAATAGCCACTAAATTATTTATGACTGGAGCTAAAAAACTCCAAATCACTTTCCGTTAATTTTTCCTGAATATAGACTCGTATATCTTCTATCCATAAAATTTCCAGAATTTTAGGTTTGGCCAATCAATACCATATTTTTCTTAAAGTTTCCCCTGTTTACTGTTTGACTAATCTGACCACTCTTCACTACGAATCAAATTTCCCATTTTACAGAATTCAAAATGTGTTGTATTTGATTTCATTTGAAACTAGACTCATTAAGGAGTCTAAGCATATAAATTTTATCTTATAACCATTTTTGTACAATTTATAATGATTTTCTAAAAACAGAACAGGGGATTTTGGAGTCATTCTGACACCGTCTCACACAACTTTAAATATCTCATTATCGGAAATTCCTTTGCTTACACGGTTTCTTTTATAAGAAACTAGACTCATTAAGCTTTAATTTCATGTCTCATTCAGCCTCTAATTCAAGTCCATAAATTTATGGTAATTTTCTAAAGTCACGTTACTGCTGCTGTCCGAAGCAGACTATTTCAAATTACCCTTAAATTCCCAAGCTCAAACACTTAAGAACTTACCATTTGAGCTTAGAACATATCATGGCCACATCATATCTTACTAAATCAACTTATCATGTCCTATTATAATTGAATTTACTCAACGTTTAAACACTTAAAACTTACCTCAGAAGTTGCCGAACGATTACGACGGCTCTTCGATCACTTTTTTCCTTTCCCTTATCCAACTTTGATCCTCTAGGCTCTTGAGCTAAATCAAACAAATTTACTTCTCAATCAAACACATATATATGGCAACCATATACATTTCAAAAACCAATTCGTTCGTATCATTTGTCCATATATTAGCTTTTAGCATATTTGGTCATTAGAGTGACCTATTTAACTTTCAAGCATTCATTTCTAATTTTAATTAAACAATGCCGAATGCCATTAGCTACTAATGCCACACACACACATGTGCATAAAATTCATCCATACATAACCTCTAGCTCATTCGTCATTCATCTCTCAAACCTATCAAAGTTTCATGTCGAACTTCCCTGGCCGAATACACATATATGCACATAATGCACATTTAGAATTTTTTTTTATTTACTTCATGATACATTCGGCCTTGGCAACAATTTCATTAGAAATCCCTATTAGCCACTTCATCAATCAATTATATCATCTACTTAATATTTCATAACTTATCATGCTAGCTGAATATTATTTATTCAAGTTCATCATCTTCATATTCGGCATTAGCATCAAATATAATAGCCCATTTCTTCCCACTTTGAATCTATGCATCCATTTAATCATAGTTTGTTCAAGCCCTCATACAACAAGATTCATCCAATTTAACAAGAAACAAAAACTTTATTCCTCCATAGCTACAATAGCCGAAAGATCTAGACATCTCAATACCGAAATTTCTAACATGGGTTGCCTAAAGAATTTGGTAGGGAGTTCAAATTTATCTAGCATTTCAAGTAACTTAACACATCCATATAGCTAACATGCTAATAGTCTCAAGGCTTCAACTAAAACTTTTGAAGCCTCTTAGTCGAATACTAACTCTCTAATAATCCCAAATCCATCCATGAGATAGTTAGAATTTAGACTAATCATCCAAGGGATGTATGAACTTTCAAAGCAACACTAAACATACCTTAATCTAGTGAGCCTTCATAGCCGATTTTTCTCCAAGCTCATTCCCTTCCTTTCTTTCTTCTATTCGGCCAAAGATGTTCAAGGATGAACACTTTTTTTTTCTTTGTTTCCTTTCTTCCATTCACGGCAAAGGGGGGGCATGGATGAGACCATTTTTTTTCATCACTCCACCTTTTTGCATTACTTTAATCCTAACCCCTTTTTTTTATTCTTTCTAACATAACTCACTAACACAACATGTTTGCAACATGTTTCCACCCATAGCATGGCCGGCCACTATGCTTTAATTTTGGGTAATTTGACATGCAAACCCATCATTTCACAACATGCATTATTAGGCCACTTTACATTTGCCTAGCACATTTCCAAATTTTCTCACATAAGTCCTATTTGATAAAATTCACTTACTATTAACAAAACTCAAACATGAAATTTTCACACATGCATATGTACATATAATGAGCATCAACTATGACGGTTAATTATCTTTATGACTCGGTTTAGTGGTCCCGAAACCACTTTCCGACTAGGGTCACTTTAGGGGTGTCACTTGTACTCCCGTGAACCTCATATCTTTCGGCAAGATTACCAATCCATGCTAAATCTCTTGTAGCGATAAACACCCATAATGAGCTCGGGTCTGAATTACCAGTCTAGGCTAAATTCAGACCTTAATCGGATTACCCGTTCGGGGTAAATCCATTATGCACACATATTCTTCGGGAAGCTCGATCACTAAAGGAACACCCATCTAGGCTAGATCCTTTCTATACTTAAGATCAACGGATTACCCATCTGGGCTAAATCCTTTTTCTGCAACACATACAAGATCTCAAGCCATGGTTTATCCATCGAATTTCCCTTTTGACTTCAACAGGGACTTTTATTATCATATCATTATTATTAACATATATCATGGATTTTCATGCCATTATCACAATTAGTTATCATACATTCATAAAACATGCAATTAGACATATTAATAGTTTACTTAAAGTTATTCAAACTTACCTGGTCTCCGTTTCGATTTTGCATCTCGGTTATTTCGAAACCTTTCGTTTTCCTCAATTGACCTTCGAAATTTGTTCCTCGGGGTCTATAACAATAAAAATGAATCATTAATACCTCACATTATTCTTTTCGAGTCTAAATTTCACCCCCGGATAAAATGACCGTTTTGCCCCTAACCTTTCACATTATTTACGATTTAGCCCCTAAGCTCATATGATGAAATGCATGAATTTTCTACATTACCCAAGCCTAGACAAATGTTCTTCCTCTTATGGCAGCCTACAGTTTTCCATTATTTCACATTTCTACCACATATTTTACACGTTTTGCAAAAAGGTCCTTTTAGGGGTTTTTCATGAAAATCACCTAGAAAAAGATGTTTAACACACATCCAACTTTCATATTTCTCCATAAAACATCAAAGAATAAACATGTTACACATGGGTCACTTTTCAAACATGAACCCTAACTCAAAATATGGGTAGAAATGGAGAGAGTAAGCTACCAGGATTTCAAAAATATGAAGAACATTAAAAATGGGGCTAGAGAGCACTTACTATTGAGCTTGGAAAGCTTGAAAACTCTTGATATGGAGAACCCCAATTTTTGACAGCAACATGGAGTGAATGGGCTAATTTTTGGCTTAGTTTCCCATTCTATTTCATTAATTAGCCAAATTACCAAAATGCCCTTAAGCCCTTTCTTTCAAATTTTATCCAAATATGCCCATTTTTGTCCAAAATCTTAGAAATTGGGAAAATTGCTCTTTAAAGACTTCTAATTAATAATCTAAAGCAATTTCATGCAAATTGCTTCTAGAATCCAAGTTTTGCACTTTATTCAATTTGGTCCTTATTTTCCAATTGGACACCTTGCTCATAGAATTTCTTCATGAAACTTTAACACATGTATATTTTCATATTCTAGACCTCATAATAATCATAAAATAAATATTTAAACGTCAGATTTGTGTCCTGAAAACACTATTTCGACAAGGCCCTACTTTGGGATGTTACATTTCTCCCCCCTTTAGGGACTTTCATCCTCGAAAGTCTTACCAGTAAACAAGTTCGGATATTGGCTTCTCATGGTTTCTTCCGGCTCCCATTTCACCTCTTCCCCACCATGTCAATGCCATAAGGCTTTTACCAAGGCCACATCTTTATTTCTTAGTTGCTTAACCTCACAGGCTAAAATCTTGATCGGTTCCTCACCATAAGTCATGTCTGGTCTAATTTCAATCTCCATCGGTGAAATTACATGAGAGGGGTCGAATCGATATCGCCTTAACATAGATACATGGAACACATTGTGAATCTTTTCCAGTTCTGGTGCCAATGCTAACCGATATGCCAAAGGTCCTACTCGTTCAATAACCTCATATAGTCTAATAAATGGTAAACGCCAAATTATACATATCTATACCCCAAATACTTAGCATATTTATGGATGTTTATTTCTAGATTTGTGGATTTTGGTGCTCTTAATCTGGTTATTTCATGTTTTGTACTCAGAAGAGCACTAAGAGTCGAAAGGATCCAAAAACAAGCTAAAAAGGGACAAAAACAGAGCAAATCGAGAAGATGACTTGGCCTAAGCCTTGCCACACGGGCATCTCACACACCCGTAGCCTTCGAGGGTGTCTACTAAGGCTTTTACGATTCACACATCTGGCCATTGAGCCCACACGGCCTTGTGCAATTCAACAGATTAAACACAGCCTGGTAATCACGTCACACGGCCGTGGCACACGGGCGTGTCCCTTTTTCAAAGAGTTGTATTTTACACGGAAAAAGCTACTTAGGGAGGAAGAAAGCCAATCCAAAGCCTATATAAACACCTTAAGTGTGACCTAGAAGGAGGCCGCTCTTTCTAGAACTTTTCTGGAATACAGAACCACACGCCAGGAATTACTTGAAGAAAGCTAGACTATCCATCTCAAAAGCCGGAGTTACTCCAAGACTGAAGATCTCTTTCAGAATTCCTTCAGGGGTTTTAGAGTTTTCTTTATGTTTTGTTATTTTCATACTCTTGAGATGTGCTCTTATTTTTATTATGAACTAAACCCCTTAGATACCTAAGGGGGATAAAACCTATGATGGATCTTGTTATTATTATTTCAACTGTATGATAAATACTTGGTTTGTTCTTAATTATGTGTTCTTAATGCTTGAGTTAATATTCCGAGTATTAATTCATGATTTGATGTGCTTATACAGAGGAGGAATAGACCCTGCCTAAGAGTAGATTTGGCATAATTAAGCTTAGTTGATCGAATGCCTAGAAATAGGGTTATGAGTTTTTTTCGGATTAGGGTGAAACCTAATATGGGAGTCCATAGAGTGATTTACTGCTTCCCTAAGGGTTTTAATTAAAAAGAAATTCTGATTAATTCAACTGAGGGTTAAACGGTATTAGTCTCGAAAGGGATAATAATATAAGTTAGGGAGTCTCATGGATCAAGTCAAGTGAATAAATCATCCGGTTCAGAGTAAGATAACAAGTGAAATCTAGGTGGATTCCTCCTTGGGTGTCGTCTTTATCAATTGCTTTTCTTCAAGTCTTTTTCCAAATTTTTTCTTTGCTTTAATTAAATCAGTTAATTAGTTTAAACAATTAGTTAATTAAAACAAACCCTTTTTACTCTTAGGCTAGATAATAAAAAGATAGTTATTACTGGTACTTTTGGTTCCCTTGGGTACGATATCCCGGTCTTGCCATTACTATACTATTGTTTGATAGGTGCGCTTGCCTTTTTATAGTGATAATACTTAGTCTAGGTTTGATCTTGATTATAAATATTTATTACTTGTTACGAATCACGCGATCATGTTTTTGGCGCCGTTGCTGGGGAATTGAAATATTAGGAACATAAATTTTTATTACTTTAGCCATTTATTTTTATTGTAATTTTATTTTATTTTATTATTTATTAATTTATTTTTTTCTCTCTCTTGGCAGGTTTTTATAGTTTATGACTAGAAGAAACCCGTCAGGACCATTACTCTTTGACGAAGAAATCGATCGTACAATTCGAAAAAATCAAAGAGAAATAAGGCGTAGTTTATGATACATAGAGAACGAGCGAGAAGATGATGCTCAACTCCCAACCGAAGAGATTGCCAAAAACCCAGGCGATCAGCTGCCTCCTGCAATTGCAGCTAATAAAAATCCTGCTCCACTTACTATGTATGATTATGCTAAACCTTCTTTAACAAGAACAGAGTCTAGTATAGTTAGACCTGCTATTGCTGCGAATAATTCCGAACTAAAACCTAACACAATTTAGATGATATAGTTGTTTGTTCAATTTGATGGTTTGCAGGATGAGGATCCCAACACGCACTTGGCAAATTTTCTTGAATTTGGCGATACATTCAAAATCAATGGCATTTTTGATGACGCCATTCGTCTTCGGTTATTTCCCTTTTCACTGAGAAGCAAAGCTAAACAGTGGTTGAACTCGTTACCACGAGGGTCTATCATACTTGGGAACAAATGACTGAGAAATTTTTACTAAAATATTTTCCGTCGGCTAAAACAGCTAAATTGCAGAATGATATCTCTTCTTTTGTGCAAATGGATTTAGAAACACTTTACGATGCATAAGAGAGATACAAAGGCTTACTGAAAAGGTGCCCTCACCATGGGTTACCGCTTTGGCTGCAAGTGCAAACGTTCTACAATGGTGTGAATCCCTCGACAAGACAAATGATTGACGCAGCTGTTGGCGGAACCATCAACAATTAAACACCGAAAGATGTCTATGAATTCATAGAGGAGATGTCACTAAATAACTATCAGTGGCAAGTTATGAGGACAAAGCCAACCAAAACAGTCGGCGTCTATAACATCGATTCAGTCACCATGATCTCAAGTCAGGTATAACTTCTCAATAAAAAGATTGATAGTTTTCTTGGTTCTACACAGGTACATCCAGTAATGAGGTGTGACTCAAGCGGAGGAGGTGTGCATACAAAATATCAATCCTTCAATCCGACAACCGAAGAGGAACAAGTCAACTATATGGGTAATAATAACTTTAGATTTCAAAATAACCCATACAGTAATACTTATAATGCAGGTTGGAGGAACCACCCAAAATTTTCCTAGAGAGGTCAAGGAAATCAAAAGCCACAAAATCCTCAGGGTTTTCAACAGCCACCTTATCAATAGGAGAAAAAACCAAACCTTGAAGAGATGCTTTCTAAATTCATCTCGGTGTCAGAAACCCGTTTGCAAAATACCGAGATAGCACTTAAGAATCAACAAGCATCAATCCAAGGACTCGAAACTCAGATAGGCTAGCTGTCCAAACTAATCTCGAAACGACCACAAGGTAGCCTACCAAGTAATACTGAACCTAATCCGAGGGAATACCTCAATGCAATTAGCACTCAAGATACGGAAGGATTCATTACACCTGAGCCAGAAATACAACAAGACAACGCGATGAACAAAGGATGAGAAAGGGTAAACAATAATGATCCCAAACAGGTAAGTACAAATCATGAACCTCGTGTGCCATATCCTAAAGCGGTGATAAAAGACAGAACAGAAGAACAATTCGGTAAGTTTGTCAAACCCTTAATGAAATTACATATTAACTTACCCTTTATTGAAGTTCATTCGCAGATGCCCAACTCAGCAAAATTCTTAAAGGAACTTCTGAGCAATAAAAGGAAATTAGACGTTACATCACATGTGGAACTCAATGCAGTCTGCTCAGCAATTCTAAAGAATGAGCTACCTAACAAATTGAAAGATCCAGGGAGTTTTACAATTCCTTGCTTAATTGGTAGTCTATCTGTGAATAATGCTTTAGCTGATTTAGGGGCAAGTATAAATGTTATGCCATATAAAATGTTTAAATGACTAGTCTCAGTAAACCCAAACAGAATAGGATGAGCATACAATTGGCTGAAAAAATAGTTAGATTTCCTAAGGGTATTATTGAAGACGTTCTTGTTAAAATTGATAAATTTTTTTATCCAGTAGACTTCGTTGTATTAGATTTGGATGAGGATAATGAGATACCTCTAATTTTAGGACGACCATATTTAGCAACTGCCAGAACCATTATTAATGTGGGCACAGGACAGCTAACACTTCGTGCAGGTGACGACGTAGTAACACTCCAAGCACGCGACTCAGTCAAAACCTCTAAGACTTAAGATGATGCTATAAAAACTGTCAATGATAAAACTAATATTCAATCGTCCTTGCAGGAAGCTCCTTGAACAAAGACAACAGAGATAGTGCGCTACTGTCATGAAGAGAACAAAGACGTCCATGAAGAACGAAGACTACAGATAGAGGAGCTAGACGAATGGCGAGAACACAAACCGAGAACACATGATAGACCAAAACTACGCAAAAACAAGCCCGATACCTCTCCTAATCAACTTCAGGTCGGCGGTACAGTCTTACTAGATGCCGTTGATCCTCATATTGTCACTACCACACCAAATGAGGAAATCCCTCTTACGGTACTTAGTATTTTTCCATTCGGTACAGTGGAGGTGAGTCATCCCAAGTTCGGCACTTATAAGGTAAACAACACCCGTTTAAAACCTTATTTTAAAATTAACAACAGGAATGAGGAGTATGAACTCCTCAAACCATCATGATCATTCAAGGGAAAGGTAAGTCGAGCTTAGACTATAAATAAGCGCTTCTCGGGAGGCAACCCGAGCACTAACATATTTTGATTTCTTTATTTTTATTTTCTCACACTTCGAATCAATTAACTTAATCATTGAATTGCAAAGTTTTTCAGGACACACGGCTAGGCACACGGGCTTGCCTAAAGCCGTGGCCAAATAGGGGAGGAGACATGGCTGTGCGATACGGTCGTGTTGAAGCAAGACATGATTTCCCCAAAACACGGGGTGCGATAAATCCCCACGGCCGTGCGACATTTCCATGGGTGAACTTGATAGGAACACAAAGGCGTGGGAATGAAAACCCACGGGCGTGCCAAGGACAAGGCTCGATTCTGTTTCTTCGACACGGGCGTGTGACACGCTCGTTCCATTCAGTCGTGTACAACAATAAACGGGCGTGCTACCATAACAAACGGGCGTGGGAGAAGCGAACAAAGCTAGGCACAGCCGTGCGACATGGCCGTGTGCCACACACGCCCAAGACACACGGGCATGGGACAGTAGCCGGACATGAGCTAAATTGAAAAAATTCGAAAAACATGGGCTCACCCTCAAAGTACACGGGCGTGGCCCTAGGCCATGTGATCCTCTCCTATATAAACAAACCACTATTCATCTTCTTCCCCCTTTCAAAACCCTAGCCGAAAACTCCTCCTCCCAACTCCCTAATCCTTATTCTGGCCACCATTCCCAAGATTCTCAATTCCCCAACCCTTAAACCACCCTAAAATCCATTCCCCTTGCATTAATCCCCACTTTCCCCTCTCTATACCCTCTATTTTTCCTCCATATGGCTATATCTCCGCGTCACACGCCCGTGCTTGACATCAACATGCCCGTGTGCCGCCATACAACAGCCTTTGGTTCACTTTCTCAACTTTATTTTTCCAATTTGTATTGCTACATTAGTGTTCTGCATGCTTTACATAGATATTGTAATATTTTGTTGTAGACAAGTAAAGAATTTGCCTTAGAATTTTCTATATTTGAATAATTTAAGCCACTAAATAGCATATACTAGTTTTTGGCCTCTTGCTTAACTACTGATGTATCTTGGATTCTATCAATGCTCATATATTTTTAGGTACATTATGTCATCATCAAGAGGAAAGATGGCCATGGTCCTATCCTCAAAGAGACGTAGGGGACTGGGTTCTTCCTCGGTGCGTGCTACAGTCGAAGTTCGGCACCCGTTTCTTAAATTTCCACAAGCTTTGCAGGAGGAGATATTTCAGATACTACGCGCACGACCCATCGCCACAGGTTGCTGCATCGACTGGGCTGCCGTAGAGCAAGTCCAGCTCGCTGACACCATCCGCCCCCTCCTGTCCACAGACCCATGGGAACGGTTCTTCGCTATTACCGAGCCCACTTATTTAGAGTTAACTTTAGGATTATGCTCTACTTTTCATTTATAGGTGGTGATGACGAACAATGACGACCCAGGCACCATTCACTTCCGATTAGGTGGTCTAGTTCGTTCGATGAGTGTCCTAGAGTTTGGAGTTGCTCTGGGACTTTACACCGATGAATTTTTGGAGAAGGAGGACATGAATGCACTACCACGCAATACCCACATCTCCCCCTCCTTGTGCTAGAAGGCTTTGGCACCATTCTCTTCCGCCTACGACCCCAGCTGCTCGAAGGCCTCAGCTCTTCCTCCTTCCATACGATATCTCCATGACATATTGGCACACACCTTGATCGGGAGGAGAGAGAGCACCGGCGTCGTCACCACCCACGACGCCTACTATTTATGGTGCATGGCGAATGAACACATGACCAACTTAGCATACTTTATTGCTTTCGCCATTTGCCATCAGATCGAGCGGCATAGGAAGGGAGTGATCTCCATCGGCCCCTACGTGACGCGCCTTGCCAGACACTTCGGTCTCCTCAACACCGTGGCCCAGTCATCAGCGCTTACCCTGATAGGTCAGATGTCCCCACAGGGTATGACGACAATGTTACACATGAGGATGATCGAGTGCCGACGTGGGACCGATCCTCCTCAGTACTGTCTCTCGCATGCCATTGACGAGGAGGATCTTGAGGACATCCTTGATGGTGTTCCCCCACAGCATGAGGAGCCTTCTACTGTGCCACCTAGGGAACGACCAGCTCATGCAGCTGCTTCATTGGCACACCTTTCAGACCGACTCGCCCATTTCACGCAGTATTGCACTACACAGTTCGAGATGATCCACGAGTGAGATTGGCAACGGGACCGACAGATGGACGATATGCAGGCCATGATGCAGCAGCTATGCCAAAACTTCCACATCGCCACTCCAGCACCACCACCTTAGGGCCCCACCGACAAGGATCATTAACTCCTACTATTTTTTTATTCTTATTTTTATTTTATTTTATTTTTATTTTTCTTTTGATTTTTATTTTCATTTCAATTTTATTATTTTATTTTGAAAGACATATCTATATTAGTAAATTTTGCTTTTTCCATTTTTTGGTATTTCTAACAAGTAATCCCACTATGATCTCTTCCACACCAACTCTTAATAAACTCTTCATGATTCTACAGACTTCCAAGCAAAGCTGCTAGGAATATTTTACAGAATGAGGAAACAAAAGGGAAACAATACCTCATGAGTGTCATGTTCAACGACCCAATTTCTTCATCTAGCCAAGAACAATGGCAGCCACCACTTTCCCCGAACACTCCATCCTCAGAATCAAGCTCCACATCCATATAACAGGGAGTTTCACCTCCTTTCCTCTTATGATTTTCTTTATTTTGAATAATATATCTTTGTACATTAAGGGCAATGTACATCTTAAGTGTGGGGGGTGAACATGAAACCTAACTTTTTGCATTATTCTCAAATCCCTAAAGTAGGTCTTGTGCTTAAGTGATTTTCTCATAATCTTGATCGAATAAATTCTAATTGATCTATAATTATTGTTGGTATGTCATGAATTAGACCATGGGAATTATGCATGATTTTTTTATTATAGGACATTAGAGAATCGAGCATGATAAGTTGATATTTTGATAACTAAAATTTTTTTAGATTATTTTCCTAAATTGAGGTATTATTTTGAAATCTTAAGTATACAGGAATGACATCAAAAACCCAAATTTTTGGTGAGATTTTTGAGCCTTTTGAGCATATAGCTTTCTTTCTTGCTCACTTCTTTTGTGCTTTGAGTGTGTCAACATTGAACTGTTATTCTAGAACCTGCTTCGATTATACATATCAAGATCACACATATGATTTGATATACTGAGATGATAAAGGCACTTAGGATTTAACCCATTTACTCCATAAAAAGCCTTCCCACATAATTAAACCCTTAGTGAAACCCCTTAAGCCTACTAACCCTTTTTCATTGATTAACCCTCATCATTAACCCATTAACCCACTATTGTTGAAATCCTCCTACTGAATTTGACCCTTTTTATCGAGATTGAATTTAATATTGTTACCTCGCTATGTTCACCATTTTTTGTTACTAAATCATGAAGTATGATTTATATATTGTATCGACTTGATTTGTTCTTAAAAAAAACTCAGTATTATATTGTAATTCTCAGCAAGCTAAAGTTGTCATGAACTCATGTAAAATAGTTCTAGATATTTGTTTGTGGTTCAGTAATTAAGTTTTTGATAGTGGGGTAATATATTGAAATTATCTCGATTCTAACCTTTGTCTCTTCAGCTTGTACCCATACTTGTAACCTAAACCCCGTTACAACTATGCAAAGACCTTTAGATTAGTGTATCATATCATTTACAAGTGGTGGAGATTTGATTTTCATGCAAGCCTATGGTAATAACTTTTCATGTTAGACAATCGAGTGCTTGAGAAGAATAAATTCTAGCAGTAAATGAGAATTATGCTTGACGACAAGAAAATGTTTAAGTATGGGGATATTTGATAAACGCCAAATTATACATATCTATACCCCAAATACTTAGCATATTTATGGATGTTTATTGCTAGATTTGTGAATTTTGGTGCTCTTAATCCGCTTATTTCATGTTTTGTACTCAGAAGAGCACCAAGAGTCGAAAGGATCCAAAAACGAGCTAAAAAGGGACAAAAATGGACCAAATCGAGAAGATGACACGACCTAAGCCTTGCCACACGGGCATCTCACACGCCCGTGGCCTTCGGGGATGTCAACCAAGTTTTTCACGATTCACACGGCCTGGTAATCACGTCACAAGGCCGTGGCACACGGGCGTGTCCCTTTTTCAAAGAGTTGTATTTTACACGGAAAATGGTACTTAGGGAGGAAGAAAGCCAATCCAAAGCCTATATAAACACCCTAAGTGTACCTAGAAGGAGGCCGCTCTTTGCAGAACTTTTCTGGAATACAGAACCACACGCCAGGAATTACTTGAAGAAAGCCTGATGATCCATCACAAAAGCCGGAGCTACTCTAAGACTTAAGATCTCTCTCAGAATTCCTTCAGGCGTTTTGGAGTTTTCTTTCTGTTTTGTTATTTTCATACTCTTGAGATGTACTCTTATTTTATTATGAACTAAACCCCTTAGATACCTAAGGGGGATAAAACCTATGATGGATCATGTTATTATTATTTCAACTATATGATAAATACTTGATTTGTTCTTAATGCTTGAGTTAATATTCTGGGTATTAATTCATGATTTGATGTGCTTATGCAGAGGAGGAATAGACCCTACCTAAGAGTAGATTTGGCATAATTAAGCAGAGTTGATCGAACGCCTAGAAATAGGGTTACGAAATTTTGCCGGATTAGGGTGAAACCTAATATGGGAGTCCATAGAGTGATTTACTACTTCCATAGGGGTTTTAATTAAGAAAGAAATGTCGATTAATTCAACTGGGGGTTAGACATTATTAGTCTCGAAAGGGATAATAACATAGAAAGTGAAAGTGATTCATAAAAGTCTGAAAGCAGCTTCTGATGGTCAGAAATCATATGAAATTTTGAAACAAAAAGATGTTAAATTTGAGATCGGCGATAAAGTATTCCTAAAGTATCTCTGTGGAAGAAAGTACTCCAATTTGGCAGAAAAGGCAAATTGAGTCCAAGATTCATTGGGCTGTATGAGATTATCGAGTGTGTCGGGCCGGTTGCATATAGATTGTTGTTGCCACCAGAGTTAGAAAAGATTCATAATATGTTTCACGTATCGATGCTTCGATGATACCGATCTGATCGCTCGCATGCAATTTCTCTGTCTGAGTTTGAAATGCAGCCCGATATAACCTACAAAGAAGAGCCGATCCGTATCTTGGCTCACGAGGTTAAATGATCGCAGTGATTCGTAAAAAGTAATAAATTTTTATAATGAAGATCAAATCTAGACTAACTATTATCACGACTAAAAGGCAAGCGCACCTATCGAACAATAGTATAGTAATGGCAAGACGGGGATGTCGTACCCAAGGGAACCAAAAGTACTAGTAATAACTATCTTTTTATTATCTAGCCTAAGAATAAAAGGGTTTGTTTATTAAACTAATTATCTTAACTAATTAACTAATTTAATCAAAGCAAATAGAAAGTTTGGAAAGAGAGTTGAAGAAAAGCAATTGATAAAGACGATACCCAAGGAGGAATCCACCTAGATTTCACTTGTTACCTGACTTTGAACCGGGCGATTTATTCACTTGACTTGATCCGTGAGACTCTCTAACCTATGTTATTATCCCTATTCAAAACTCATAACGTCTAACCCCTAGATTGAATAACAAGACTTTTCTCTAATTAACACTCTATTGCATTACCTCGATCTATGGACTCCTATATTAGGTTTCACCCTAATCTAGAAAAATCTCGTAACCCTATTTTTAGGCCCCTAATCAACTCCGCTTAATTATGCCAAATCTCCTCTTAGGCAAGGTCTATTCCTCCTTTGCATAAGTACATCAAATCCTGAATTTATACCTGGAATATTAACTCAGGCATTAAGAACACATAATTAAGAACAAATCAAGTATTTATCATACAGTTCAGATAAAAATAACAAGATCCATCATAGGTTTTATCCCCTTAGGTATCTAAGTGGTTTAGTTCATAATAAAATAAGAGTACATCCCAAAAGTATAAAAATAGCAAAACATAAAGAAAACTCTAAAACCCCTGAAGGAATTCTGAGAGAGATCTTCAGTCTTGGAGTAACTCCGGCTTTTGAGATGGATGATCTAGCTTCCTTCAAGTAATTCCCGGCGTGTGGTTCTGTGTTCAAAAAAAGTTCTGGAGAGAGAGCCCGCTTTCTAGGGCATACTTAGGGTGCTTATATAGGCTTTTGATTGGCTTTCTTACCCCCTGAGTATCCTTTTTCCGTGTAAAATACAACTCCTTGAAAAAGGGACACGCCCGTGTGCCACGGTCGTGTGACGTAGTTGCTAGGCCGTGTTCGACCTGTTAAATTTCCACGGCTGTATGGCCTTAATGGCCAGGCTGTGTGAGGCGTGTAAACCTTGGTCGACACCCTCGAAAGGCACGGGCGTGTGAGCTGCCTATGTGGCAAGGCTTAGGTCGTGTGGTCTTCTCGATTTGGTCTGTTTTGTCCCTTTTTAGCTCGTTTTTGGCTCCTTTTGACCCTTGGTGCTCTCCTGAGTACAAAACATGGAATAACTGGATTAAGAGCACCAAAATCCACAAATCTAATAGTAAACATCCATAAATATGCTAAGTATTTGGGGTAAAAACATGTATAATTTGGCATTATCAAATACCCCCACACTTAAGCATTTGCTTGTCCTCAAGCAAAATTCTCACTTACTACTTGAATTCATTCTTTTCAATCACATAATCATTACTTATAATGTTACAAACTATTCCACGAAAAGTTATACAGTGAGAATTTAACTATAGGGGCATTAAAAGCCTCAAGCAATCTAAATCGGATATCTCGATAATAAAATTATAGGTAAGCTCATTCCTTAAAGTAATTAACTTTAGTCCTAAATACACAAGAGATGACATCCTCACTAAAGATTCACTCAAATCACTCAAAGTGTTTAAGGGTTAAGATTAAGCACTCGATTTTCTAACATGAAAAGTTATTACCATAGGCTTGCATCAAAATCAAATCTCCACCACTTGTAAATGATATGATACACTAATCAAAAGGTCTTTGCATGGTTGTAATGGGGTTTAGGTTACAGGTATGGATACAGGTTGAAGAACAAGGGTTAGAATCGAGATAATTTCAGTATGTTACCCCACTATCAAAAACTTAATCACTGAATCACAAACAAATAGCTAGAACTATTTTACATGAGTTCATGATAACTTTCGCTTGCTGAGAATTACACACACATTTTTTTAAGAACAAATCAGAAATTATACTTCATGATTCAGTAACAAAAAATGGTGAACATAGTGAGGTAACAATATTAAATTCAATCTCGATAAAAAAGGTCAAATTAAGTAAGAGGATTTCAACAATAATGCGTTAATGAGTTAATGAATAGGGTTAATCAGTGAAAACGGGTTAGTAGGCTCAACGGAGGTTCACTAAGGTTTTAATTATGTGGGAAGGCTTTTTATGGAGGAAGTGGGTTAAATCCTAAGTGCCTTTATCATCTTAATATATCAAATCATACGTCTGATCTTGACATGTATAATCGAAGCAAGTTCTAGAATAACAGTTCAATGTTCACACACTCAAACCATAAAAGAAGTGAGTAAGAAAGAAAGCTATATCCTCAAAAGGCTCAAAAATCTCACCAAAAATTTGGGTTTTTGATGTCATTCCTGTATGCTTAAGATTTCAAGATAATACCTTAATTCAGGAAAATAACCTAAAAATTTTAGTTCTCAAATTATCAACTTACCATGCTTGATTCTCTAATGTCTTATTATCAAATAAACATGCATAACTCGCTTAGTCTAATTCATGACATATCAATAATAATTATAGATCAATCAGGATTCATTCGATCAAGATTATGAGAACATCACTTAAACAACAGACCAAATTCAAGGATTTGAGAATAATGCAAAAAGTTAGGTTTCATGTTCACTCCCCATACTTAAGATGTACATTGCCCTCAATGAACAAAGATAGACTATTCAACATAAAGAAAATCATAAGAGGGAAAGAGGTGAAACTCCCTGTTAGAAGGATGCGAAGCTTGATTCTGAGGATGGAGTGCTTGGGGAAAATGGTAGCGGCCACTGTTCTTGCCTAGATGAAGAAATTGGGTCGTTGAACATGGCACTCGTTAGGTATTATTCCCTATTTGTTTCGTTATTCCGTAAAATATTCCTAGCAGCTTTGCTTGGAAGTCTGTAGAATTATGAAGAGCTTATTAAGAGTTGGTGTGGAAGAGAGCGCAGTGGAATTACTTGTTATAAAGACTAGAAAATGGGAAAAATAAAATTTACTAATATAGATACGTCTTTATAACAAAAAATAAAAATAAAAAAAATAAGAGGATTCAATGATCCTCGTGGGTGGGGTCCTCAGGTGGTAGTGCTGGAGTCTCGATGTGGAAGTGCTGGTACAGCTGCTATATCATGGCCTGCATGTCGTCCATCTGTCGATGCTGTCACCGATCTCGCTTGTGAATCATCTCGAACTATGTAGTGCAATACTGCTCAAAGTGAGCGAGTCGGTCGGAAAGGTGTGCCAATGAAGCAGCCGCATGAACTGGTCATTCCCTAGGTGGCGCGATGGAAGGCTTCTCATGCTGTGGGGGAACATCATCAGGGATGTCCTCAAGATCCTCCTTGTCAATGGCATGAGAGAGATGGTACTGAGGAGGATCGGTCCCACGTCGGTGTTCGATCATCCTCATGTGTAACATAGTCGTGATACCCTGTAGGGACATCTGACTGATCAGTGTAAGCGCGGATGACTGGGCCACGGTGTCGAGGAGGCCGAAGTGTCTGGCAAGGCACGTCACGTAGGGGCTAATGGAGATCACTCCCTTCTGATGTCGCTCGGTCTGATGGTGAATGGAGAAAGCAATGAAGTATGCCAAATCAGTCACTTGTGAGTTCGCCATACACCATAAATAGTAGGTGTCGTGGGTGTTGACAACGCCGATGCTCTCTCTCCTCCCGATCAATGTCTGAGCCAATATGTTATGGAGATAGTAGAGGGAAAGGGGGAGAGCTGAGTCCTTTGAGCGGCTAGGGTCGTAGGTGGAAGAGAGTGGTGCCAAAGCCTTTCAGCACAAGGAGGAGAAGATGTGGATATTGCGTGGGAGTGCATTCATGTCCTCCTCCTCCATAAACTCATCGGTGTAAAGTCCCAGAGCAACTCCAAACTCTGGGACACTCATCTCACGAACTAGATCGCCTAATCGAAAGTGAATGGTGCCTGGGTCATCATTGTTCGTCATCACCACCTGTACATGAAAAGTAGAGCATAATTCTAAGGTTAGCTCTAAATAAGTGGGCTCGTAATAGCAAAGAATCGTTCCCATGGGTCTGTAGACAGGAGGGCGCGGATGGCATCAGTGAGTTGGACTTGCACTACGGTAGCCCAGTCGATGCAATAACTTGTGGTGATGGGTCGGGTGCGTAGTATTTGAAATAGCTCCTCCTGCGAAGCTTGTGGAAATTCAAGGAATGGGTGCTGAACTTCGGTTGTAGCTCATACCGATGAAGAACCCAGTCCCCTACATCTCTTTGAGGATGGGACCGCTGCATTCTTGCCCCTTGGTGACGATATAATATACCTGAAAATACATGAGCATTGATAGAATCCAAGATACATCAATAGTTAAGCAATTGGCCTAAAACTAATATATGCTATTTAGTGTTTTAAATAAGTCAAATATAGAAAATTCTAAAGCAAATTCTTAACTTGTCTAAAATATATTTGTAATAGTAACAATATCTATGTAAAGCATGAAAAATACTGATGTAACAACACAAATTGGAAAGACAAGGTTAAGAAAGTGAAGCAAGGGTTGTTGTAAGGCGGTGCATGGGCGTGTGATGGCGAGCACGGGCGTGTGACGCAGAGAGGAAACCGTGTGGTGGGAAAATGGAGGGTATAGGGAGGGGAAATTGGGGATTAATGTAAGTGGAGTGACTTTGAGGGTGGTTTGGGGGTTGGGGAAGTGAGAATCTAGGGAATGGTGGCCGGAATAGGGAGTGAGGGTTAGGGGAGGGGCACATGGCCTAGGGCCACGCCCGTGTGCTGTGAGGGTAGCCCGTGTTTTTTGAATTTTTTCAAATGTGGTCATGCCTGACTACTATCACACGCATGTGGGTCTTGGGCGTGTGTGGCACACGGCCATGTCGCACGGCCGTGCCTAGTGTTGTTCACTTCTCCTACGCCTGTGTGTTATGGTACCATGCCCGTATATTATTGTAAACGGCTGAATGGCATGGGCGTGTCGCACGCCCGTGTCAAAGAAACAGAATCGAGCCTTGTCCTTGGCACGCCCGTGGTTTTCTATCCCACGCTCGTGTTATTCCTATCAAGTTCACCCACGGCCATGTCACACGGCCGTGGGGATTAATCGCACCCTGTGTTTTGGAAAAATCATGTCCTACTTCAACACGGCCATCTCGTATGACCGTGCCTCTTCCCCTGTTTGGCCACGGCTTCAGGCACGCCTGTGTGCCTGGCCGTGTGTGCTGAAAAACTTTACAATTCAAAGATAAAGTTAATGATTTGAAGTGTTAGAAATGAATTAAAAATAAAGAAATCAAAATATGTTAGTGCTCGGGTTGCCTCCCGATAAGCGCTTATTTATAGTCTAAGCTCGACTTACCTCTCTGTTGATTTATCATGGTGGGTTGAGGAGTTCATACTCCTCGTTCCTACTATCAATCTTAAAATAAGGTTTTAATCAAGTGTTGTTTACCTTAAAACAACGATTGAATATTAGTTTTATCATTGACAGGTTTTATAGCATTATCTTGAGTCTTAGGGCTTTTGACTGAGTCGCGTGCTTGGAGTGTTACTGCGTCGTCACCTGCACAAAGTGTTAGCTCCCCTGTGCCTACATTAATAATGGTTCTGGCAGTTGCTAAAAAGGGTCATCCTAAAATTAAAGGTACCTCGTTATCCTCATCCATATCTAAGACGACGAAGTCTACTGGGTAAATAAATTTATCAATTTTAACGAGAACATCTTCAATAATACCCTTAGGAAATTGAACTGTTTTGTCAACCAATTATATGCTCATCCTTGTCTGTTTGGGTTTACCAAGACCTAGTTGCTTAAAAATTTTATACGGCATAACATTTATACTTGCCCCTAGATCAGCTAAAGCATTATTCACAAATAAACTACCAATTAAGAAAGGAATTGTAAAACTCCCTGGATCTTTCAATTTGTTAGGTAGCTTATTCTTCAGAATAGCTGAGCAGACTGCTTTGAGTTCCACATGCGATGTAGCGTCTAATTTCCTTTTATTAGCCAAAAGTTCCTTTAAGAATTTTGCTGAGTTGGGCATCTGCGAAAAAACTTCAATAAAGGGTAAGTTAATATGTAATTTCTTTAAAAGTTTGACAAACTTACCGAATTATCTTCTGTTCTGTCTTTCATCATCACTTTAGGATATGGCGCATGAGGTTCATAATTCGTACTTACCTGTTTAGGATCATCATCGTTTACCTCTTCT
The DNA here is from genome assembly GCF_007990345.1 of Gossypium hirsutum. Taxonomy (NCBI): domain Eukaryota; kingdom Viridiplantae; phylum Streptophyta; class Magnoliopsida; order Malvales; family Malvaceae; genus Gossypium; species Gossypium hirsutum. The sequence continues at coordinate 70,479,106 of NC_053431.1, forward strand.
CGACCTTTGTTCATCGCGTTGTCTTGCTGTAATTCTGGCTCAAGTGCAATGAATCCTTCCTTGTCTTGGGCAATAATTACATTGAGGTGTTTCCTCAGATTAGGTTCCGTATTACTTGGTAAGCTACCTTGTGGTCACTCGGAGATTAGTTTGGATAGCTGGCCTATCTGAGTTTCAAGTCCTTGGATCAATGCTTGCTGATTCTTAAGTGCTGTCTCGGTATTCTGGAAATGAGTTTCTGACACCGAGATGAATTTTGAAAGCATCTCTTCAAGGTTCTGCTTCTTCTCTTGTTGATAAGGTGGCTGTTGAAAAACCTGAGGATTTTATGGCTTTTGATTCCCTTGACCTCCCCAGGAAAAATTTGGGTTGTTCCTCCAACCTGCATTATAGGTATTACTGTATGGGTTATTTTGAGATCAAAAGTTATTGTTACCCATATAGTTGACTTGTTCTTCTTCATTTGTAGGATTGAAGGATTGGTATTCTGTATGCACACCTCCTCCGCTTGAGTCACACCTTATTACTGGATGTACCTGCGTAGAACCAAGGAAACTACCAATCTTTTTATTGAGAAGTTCTACCTGATTAGAGAGCATGGTGACTGAATCGATGTTATAAACGTCGGCTATTTTTGTCGGCTTTGTCCTCATAACTTTCCACTGATAGTTATTCAATGACATATCCTCTATAAATTCATAGGCATCTTTCGATGTTTTATTGTTGATGGTTCCGCTAGTAGCTGCGTTAATCATTTGTCTTGTTTGAGGATTCACACCATTGTAGAACGTTTGAACTTGTAGCCATAGAGGTAACCCATGGTGAGGGCACCTTCTCAATAGATCCTTGTATCTCTCCCATGCATCATAAAGTGTTTTTAAGTCCATCTGCACAAAAGAAGAGATATCATTGCGTAATTTAGCCGTTTTAGCCGGCGAAAAATATTTTAATAAAAAATTTCTCGGTCATTTGCTCCCAAGTAGTAATAGACCCTCGTGGTAACGAGTTTAACCACTGTTTAGCTTTGTTTCTCAATGAGAAGGGAAATAACTGAAGATGGATGGCATCATCAGAAACGCCATTGATTTTGAATGTATCACAAAATTTTGGGAAATTTGCTAAGTGAGTGTTGGGATCTTCATCCTGCAAACCATCAAACTGAACAAACTACTGTATCATCTGAATAATGTTAGGTTTTAATTCAAAATTATTCATAGCAATAGCAGGTCTAACTATACTTGATTCAGTTCCTGTTAAAGAGGGTTTAGCATAGTCATACATAGTACGTGGAGTAGGATTTTGATTAGCTGCAATTGCAGGAGGTAGCTGATTGTCTTGGTTTTTAGCCATCTCGTCGGTTGGTGGTTGAGTATTGTCTTCTTGTTCATTTTTCGTGTATCGTAAACTATGTCTTATTTCACTTTAGTTTCTACGAACTGTTTGATCGATTTCTTCGTCAAAAAGTAAGGGTCTTGACGGGTTTCTTCTAGTAATAAGGGTCTTGACGGGTTTCTTCTAGTAATAAACTATAAAAACCTATCAAGAGAGAGAGAAAGTAAATTAATAAATAGTAATAATAATAAAATTAAATTAACTTGCAAGAAAAATAAATCGCTAAAGTAATAAAAATTTAGTGTTCCTAATATTTCATGTCCCCCGGCAACAGTGCCAAAAACTTGATCGCAGTGATTCGTAACAAGTAAGAAATTTTTATAATGAAGATCAAACCTAGACTAACTATTATCACGAGGAAAAGGCAAGCGCACCTATCGAACAATAGTATAGTAATGGCAAGACCGGCATGTCGTACCCAAGGGAACCAAAAGTACTAGTAATAACTATCTTTTTATTATCTAGCCTAAGAATAAAAGGGTTTGTTTATTAAACTAATTATCTTAACTAATTAACTAATTTAATCAAAGAAAAGAGAAAGTTTGGAAAAAGACTTGAAGAAAAGCAGTTGGTAAATATGAAACCCAAGGAGGAATCCACCTAGATTTCACTTGTTACCTGACTCTGAACTGGACGATTTATTCACTTGACTTGATCCGTGAGACTCCCTAACCTATGTTATTATCCCTATTCAAGACTAATAACGTCTAACCCCTAGATTGAATAACCGAGACTTATCTCTAATTAACACTCTAGGGTTGCATTAGCTCAATCTATGGACTCCCATATTAGGTTTCACCCTAATCTGGCAAAATCTCGTAACCTTATTTCTAGGTGCCCGATCAACTCCGCTTAATTATGCCAAATCTACTCTTAGGCAGGGTCTATTCCTCCTCTGCATAAGCACATCAAATCATGAATTAATACCCGGAATATTAACTCAAGCATTAAGCACACATAATTAAGAATAAATCAAGTATTTATCATATAGTTCAGATAATAATAACAAGATCCATCATAGGTTTTATCCCCCTTAGGTATCTAAGGGGTTTAGTTCATAATAAAATAAGATTACATGTCAAAATATAAAAATAGAAAAACATAAAGAAAACTCTAAAACCCCTGAAGGAATTCTGAGAGAGATCTTCAGTCTTGGAGTAACTCTGGCTTTTGAGATGGATCGTCTGGCTTCCTTCAAGTAATTCCCGGCGTGTGGTTCTGTGTTCCAGAAAAGTTCTGGAGAGAGAGACCCCTTTCTAGGTCATACTTAGGGTGTTTATATAGGCTTTTGATTGGCTTTCTTGCCCCATAAGTATCCTTTTTTCTGTGTAAAATACAACTCCTTGAAAAAGGGACACGCCCTTATGCCACGACCGTGTAACGTAATTTCCAAGCCGTGTTCGATCCGTTAAATTACCACGGCTGTGTGGGCTCAATGGCCAGGCCGTGTGAGTCTTGTAAACCTTGGTCGACACCCTTGAAAGGCACCAGCGTGTGAGCTGCCCGTTTGGCAAGGCTTAGGCCGTGTGGTCTTCTCGATTTGGTCCATTTTGTCCCTTTTTAGCTCGTTTTTGGCTCCTTTTGACCCTTCGTGCTCTCCTGAGTACAAAACGTGAAATAACTGGATTAAGAGCACCAAAATCCACAGATCTAATAGTAAACATCCATAAATATGCTAAATTTTGAGGTAAAAACACGTATAATTTGGCGTTCATCATTAAAGAATTGCGAAATAAGAAAATTTCGTTAGTAAAAGTAATATGGCATCGACACGGTATTAAAGAAGCTACGTGGGAGCCTGAAGATGCTATGAAATAGCAAAATTCGAATCTATTCAACGGTAAGATTTTCGGGGATGAAAATCCCTAAGGGGAAAGAGTTGTAACAGCCCCGGTTTAGACCCTAGTCAGATAGTGGTTTCGAGACCACAAATAAAAGTCTAAAAAATATTTTTAATATTATTTTTCGTGCTTAAAATATGTGAATTAATATCCGTGAAAGTTTTGTGTGGAAATTTTATTGTTTGTGTGCTTAATTTGCAAAAAGGATCTAATTGCGTAAATTGTAAAAGTGGCTTGCTAATTGTTAAAGTGCTTAATTGCTATGTCTCTTTAAATGAGAGGTCTTTATGTGGTTTATAGACCATTGAACATATGAATGGACTATTATGGACATGAATTAAATGGATTTCATGTTTTATAATCAATGTTATATAAGTAAATTAGTATTTAAGTTAATAAAAATAAAAGAAACATTAAATTTATCCATTATCATCCTTTGTTGCCGAAAATTGAAAGAAAAAGATGACAGAATAAGCTTGCAAGGACTCGACACTAATCTTAGCTAATTGAGGTATGATTTTTGATCGGTTTTTTATAATTTCTATGTTTTTGTGATTGTTGCTTAGAAATCTATCAAGCCCATGTCTCAATTTCTGATTTTTTTGATGATTTTGAGTTATGCCATTAAATAAATTGTAAGCTTTGCGAAGTTAGTTGATGGAAAATGAAATATATGTGTTGGGTTAATATATTTTTTCTTTGAATTTTTGATGAATTTGAGTAATTTGGGCTAAATTGTAAAAATATGATTTTAAGGGACTAAAATATGAAATAAATGAAATATGTGGGATTATATGAACACTATGAATATTTGGCCAAGTATGTGAAAAAGGAAATTTTGTTTATTTTGTGATTTTGTGAATTAGGGACTAAAGTGTTAACATGTGAAAATGTGAGGGCTAATTTGTAAAATGCCCTAAATGTGTATATATGGATTGATTTGAATGAATGTGTAATTGAATGTGTTTAGATCAAGAATCAAAGAAAACGGAATTAGATCGGGGAAAGTTGAAAGTTGTTGAGTAGTCGATTCCGTTCGTTTGAATCCGTACGAGGTAAGTTGATATACAAATAAATGTATTTGAATTGATTTATTCATGTTTAAAAGATATTGAAATGTGGCGAATGATGTTATAAGCTGATTATTATAAATGGATAAAGTTTTGGTAATGTGAAGATGTCCGAAAAGCTCCATACGAACCATAGGAATAGTTAGGATACATATGTCATGAAAGAAGATTTCCGATATGTGATTTCGTGTAGGACCATGTCTGGGATGTTGGCATCGACTTATGATTTACATGTAAGACTATGTATGGGACATCGGTATTGTATTTAATTTCGTATAAGACCCTGTCTGAGACAGTGGCATCGATATTTGATTACATGAAAGACCACGTCTGGGACATTGGTATTGTATAAGATTTCCGAGCTATCTGAGTATCCTTATTGATTCTGAACGGTTCAACTGGCATTCCGAGAAAATGGATGACTATGTGAATGTGTATCCGATTTAGGTACGTTTGAATATTATAACATGTTTGAGAATGAAAGGTAAGTATATGTACCTTTGTGAACATATGATATAAGTATGAGTTGCTATAAGAATGAGATATGATATATATATGTGAATCATGATCAAATGAACTATAAGAGACATATAGCTCTGTGAATGTATTTTGCCTTGAGTTATATGAATGAATTGATCTAGATTGATGTTATGTGTTAAGTTTATTTGTATATGGCTTACTAAGCTTTTGAAAGCTTACTTTCTGTGTGTTTTCAACTTTTTTATAGATATCGAAGCTATCAGAAGCTCAAGGATCGTCGAGGATTATCACCTTGGTACCTCTTGAAAATGTAAATATTGAAGTATGGCATGTATAGGCTAGAAGTATTTGAATATGTTTTGTATTGTGTACATGTAGCCATGTGATATGGCTTGGATTTGGTTGTGTATAAGAATGAATTATGGCTATAAACTATGTTATGCATTATGGTCAATATGATATGTTCATGAATGGCCAAGTGAATTGGTCAATTTGGTAGGTTTTGGTTTGTGCTTATTTGAGGAATTGGTAAGTTTATGGCATGAGATTGAATGAAATGAATTGAGGTTATGAAAATCATATTTGGTATGACTTTGGCTTAGGATTTGATATTTTTTGGTTTGTGTATTGAAGACGAAATTTGTTGATAATGATATGGCATGAATGGTTTATATTTTGGTTGATTGGTTGGAAATTTGGTATAAAATGTTTTGGTTTTGATGTTTGTAGGGATGGGCCAAAATGGGTGGCAATTTGGCTTTGCAAATAGCTTATTTTTGTCCACACAGGAAGAGACACGGGCGTGTGTCTCAGCCGCGCACAACATACGGTTATGTTACACGACCGTGTGTCCCTTGGGGTACCCGACGATTTAAGGTCAGTATACCCTACAGTTTTGACACCACCTAGACACACGGGCGTGTCTATCCGTTGTGTGTGGCACACAGGCTGGCACATGGGCATGTGGTCGGCCATGTGACCCAAGTCAGTAACCTCTCTAATTTTCACATGGCCTGGCACAAGGGCGTGTCTTGTGGCCGTGTGGACAAGTCAGATGTATGCCCTGTTTTGCCACTGCATAGACACACGAGCGTGTCTAATGCCGTGTGAGGCACACGGCATGTTCAAACGGGCGTGTGACCTTTATAACTTTAAAAAATGTTTAAGTTTTGAAAAATTTTGTAGGTGTTCAGTTTAGTCCTGACCTCTTTTTAATGCATGATTTACGTCTTATTGACCTAAGAAAGGAATTTAATGTTGATGTTTGACTATGATTCTATGATGTTTGTGAAATGAATGCTAAATGTTTCGATATGTCTGGTAATGCCTCTTAACCCTAGTCTGGTGATGGATACGGGTTAGGGGTGTTACAAACATACCTAAACCACATCAAATTGCATCATTTCTAAACATATATATACAACCAATACATGCCAATTAACCACATATTATACCATCTAATAACAACCATTTCAATTACTCAATTCCACAACCAAAACATACCATATCATTATACCAAAAACATCAAACATACATAACTACTAAATATATTTATCCATCAACTTATTACCTATTCTATAATTCAACAAATACCATATAGTCATCTCAAATCAAACCACAATATGCTAACTTCCAAGCATAAGCACATCAATTAACAACTAATCAAACTAACCAACACATCATCACACCAAATAAGCAAACATATAAGGCATTATATACATCATATATTTAACATAGCAAACACATAGCTTAAGCCAAATTAAATGGCCAAATTCACATCAACATTTACAAGCCAAATCACATGGCTAAAACCACAACTCAAAACATATCAAGATGACACTTGCCTATACATGCCATATACCACATATACAAAGCTTCCAAAATACCAATGAGATGATCGATAGTGCGATGACGTTTCTCAATGATCCCAGAGTCCGAGCTAGCTTCGATGATCTAAAAACATGGAAAGAACACACAAAGTAAGCTTTAAAAGCTTAGTAAGTCATAAGAAAATAAATTATCAAATGAACATTAGCATGATTATTTCAACATGGCCGAATATGAACAATCTCATGTACATAATGATCATATCTTTAACATGCATAATTCATATCATCATCTCAAATACTATACTTACCTTGTATTCATAAACATTTAACTTCATACATACCTGAACCCTTTAGCTCAATTTCACAGTCGATCTTAACTCAACATTTCCTGTTTAACCATTCAAAATTAATAAGGATACTCGGATAGCTCGAAAAACTCATACAATACCAACATCCCAGACAAGGTCTTACATGTAATTAAATATCAATGTCACTATCCCAGACAGGGTCTTACACAAAATCATATACAATGCCAATGTCCCAAACATAGTTTACATGTAAATCTCAAATTGATGCTATCGTCCCAGACGTGGTCTTACATGAAATCAGATATTGGAATCTTAAGTCATGACATATGTATCCTAACTATTCCTATCGTTCGTACGAGACTTTCGAACGTTGTAATTCGATCATTTCAAGCTCGTAGTTACTTCCCTCATACTTATATCAATTTGGCATACACATATATAGTTACTAAAATTCAATTCGACATAATTAAATACATTTTCATATGAATTTAACAACAATTATTTACTTATGAACTTATCTTGTACAGAGACGAATGAACCGGAATGGCTATTCGACAACTTTTGATTTCCCCCGATCCAAATCCAATTTCCTCTTTTTTATCTAAATTAATATAAATTAACTTATTTAATCACATATTTCATTCAATTCAATTCACAAACACATAATTAGGCCTTTTTACATATTAGCCTTTATATTTCACATTTTCACAATTTAATCCCTATTTCAACAAAACACAAAATACTCATAATTTCAATAAACCCAAGCATGGCCGAATTTCATAGGAACCTCTAGCAGCCCAAAACTTTCATTTATTCACACTTTTAACCCCACATTTTCATCATTTCACAATTTAACCCTTAAATGGCAATTTCACTAAAAATCACTTTATTAAACATGAATATCAAACACCAAACTTTCATAATTCATCATCAAGCATCATAAAACACATGATATCATCAATGGCATCTTTCAAAATCATCAACACTTTCATAAATTGAGTCATGGGCTAGCTAGAACACGAAGAAACGATCACAAAAATATAAAAATCATCGAAAATAGAACAAAAATATAACCTTCAATTGATCTTCAACATAGCCGAACCCTAATGTAATAGCCCAAAATTAGGTCTTGTTGGAACAGAGGTTTCGGGACCACAAAATCTGACATATAAATAATTATTTATGATTATTTTGAGGTCTATTATATGATTGCATGATTGTGTGAAAAATTCGTGAAGAAATTCTATGCATAAAGTGCTTAATTTGAAGTTAGGGACTAAATTGAATAAGTTGCAAAACTTGCATTCTAGAAGTTTCTGTATGAAATTGATTTGAAATATTAATTAGGAGGTCTTAAATATCAATTTGACAAATTTCTAAGTTATGGACAAAAATTGGACATGGATGGAATTTTTGGAAAGTTTAGTAGTAAGGGTATTTTGGTCATTTAGGGGTAAAATGAATTAAAATACAAAATTAAAAGCCAATTTTGCTCATCTTCTTCACCATGGACGTGTATACCAAGGGAGACTCCATGGCTAGGGTTTTCAAGCTTCCCAATCTCAATTGTAAGTCCGTTCTAACCCCGTTTTTCAAGTTCTTTACGTTTTTGGAGTCCCGGTAACTTGATTTAGCTTATGCTAGCAATAATTCAACCTAGGGTTCATATTTGGAAAAATACCCATAGGTAAAATTTGTGTATTCTGGTGTTTTATGATACAATATGAGGTTTTAAATTATGTTAGACAACTTGTGCTACTCGGTTTTAAGTGAAAACGAGCAAAAGGGCTTAATTGGTAAAAATACCTAATAGTCATAAGTATATGTTAGAGTGAGAATTTGATGTTGCCATAGAAGGGAAAAGTAATCATCATGTCATAAAACATAAGAATAAGGGATGAAGTTTAATTCCCGAGCCTAGGGGCAAAAGTGTAAATATGCAAAAGTTTAGGGGCAAAATTGTAATTTTCCCAAAGTTTGAGTTAAGGACTGTTTTGAATAGTACATTAATTAAATAAGTAAAATATGATGTTTTAGATCCCGGAAAACGAGATTTGAACCTAGAATGAGAGAAAATCGAAAATTGGGAAAGTTGGTAAAATGGCCGTTTTAATAACAAGGTAAGTTCATATAATAAGCATTAATTTATGCATGTTTCAATGTAAAATTGATATATTTACTATGATCTCCGAGGTGTTGAAAGTATGTAAGTTGGTATGATAATAATACAACAATAATGCTGTAATTTATATTTTAAAGTTAAATTTAGTGAATTAATTGAATTATGTTAAATTAAATGATTATGGTGCCAAGTTTATGAATTGATTTAAAAATATGTTCTATGGTACATGAAGTGCATTGAATTATCATACATAAATGTGATTTCTATGATTATGGATATTATGGGAAATTGTAAGTTCATATGATTTTTAATAAGATAATGTGTAATTTAATGTTATTGCGTTGATATTAAATGAGATGTAAGTTTATATGTAAGTAATACATCACTATTACTTGTATTATGATATTTTATAAAAATATTGGAAATATGTTTGTGGATAATTACTTGATTGGTGAAATTGTTGGAAAAGAGAGAGAAATCCCGGTTGAACCTTCGGAAAGATTGGATGATATAGATGGTATGTAGCTAGGTCACATGTATAGTGCTGAGTGCACATCATGTGTACAAGAGAGCTACAAGACATTATGATGTAGCTAGGTCACATGGGTGATACTATGTGTACACCATGTAGACAAGAGAGCTTCGGGATATATGTAGCTAGGTCGCATGCGTGGTTCCAAGTGAAGGACACCATGTAGACAAGAGAGCTACGAGATAAACTGGCTAGGTCACATGGGTGGTACTAAGTGTTCACCATGTGTACAAGAGAGCCAAACTATATGATAGGTGGAGCTATGTGCTGAAACCACCAAGTATCGAGGATTGATCCGAAGTGTTCAACGGGAGACTCTCTATGTATTGCTTTGTGAGTTTTGTGATGAATAAGTGCAGGAACTTGGTTATGTGAATGATGTGTTCATTAAGTGACCAGGATGTGGTAAAGTTATAACCAAGTAAGTTATACATGAGGATGATTTTATGGTGACCTTGTTATCATGGGCCTATACTTGTGATGTATGAAATGTGGTGAAAATGATTTGTGATATGTATGTTAAAATGAGGTTAATACAAAGAAAGTGTGAAAGAGTGAATTAGCAATAAAACTGTTTTGGATAGTACCAGTGACGTGATTTTGAAAAATCACCAAAAATAGTATAAATCGAATCAGAGACTGAATGAGATATCAAATTAAATCCTAATGAGTCTATTTTCATATAAAAGAAATATGGAAAGCAAAGGAGTTCTATATTTTGAGATATTTATTTTTTTGTGAGACTGATTCAGAATGATTATGTGATCCCCTGTTCTGACTTTGGAAAATCACAAAAATTTGGAGAAAAATAATTAGAGGCTCAAAATTATATTTTTAAAATCCATAATGAGTCTATTTTCAATATAAATCAACAAGAACATTATCTGAGTTCTGTACTGTGAGATAATTATTTTTTAGTGAAGAGAGATCAGAACTGTCAGAAAGTGAAATAGGGGAAATTTTAATGAATAAACTGTACTAATTGGATAAACCAAAAATTATGAAAATTTATGGTGGAAAGATATGTGAGTCTAGTTTTAGGGAAAATTTACGGATCTTAATTTGGAGCTCTGTAGCTCGAATTATAAATAATTAAGTGACTATGACTCGTGTGGACAGTTTGATGTGAACATTTATTAGTAAATTGTGAAATCGTACTTACAAGAATGCTATATACATTAAGGATGTGGAATGGAGAGGAGGAGGAGAAAAATAAATATATATGGAATACATGGAAACTATGGTATATGAAATATTGATATAATGAAATAAATGATATGTGTTTATAAGAAAACAAAAAGAGAATGTTATGTATCATGACATGTATATATATATATGACTAGTCTCAATGTAATGCTTGTTGGGTATGGAATTGAATTGAAATGTTTCAGGAAAACATGTTATTCTTCATATCTGAATCGTGGTATTTTATAAAGATATGATCTAGCTTTAAATATGAATGCTTGATGATAAGCTGAAGATATTTGGTAAGATGATAATCTTGGTATAAATGTATAAGTGGTACTATAATAAACAAGGTAAAATGAGTATGAGAGACACATGTATGATGACATACAAATTCTATGTTTGTGGTTTAATTGAGGATGTTTAATCATTAAATGAATACCATGTTATATGCTTTTGATTTTGTATAAGTGTGTAAGAGATCAAGGTTGACCAAAGCTTGGAAAATAGCCTAGGTATATTCCACACAGGCAGAGACACGACCATGTGTCTCAGCCGTGTATGTAACACGACTTTGGGACACGGGCGTGTGGAGCCTTAAAGCATGAAATTTCCAAGATTTTCGTAAGTTCTCAGTTTAGTCCCAAACCCTTTCTAAAGTATGTTTTGGGCTTCGTAGACTCAAATAAGGGACTATGTGTAAGAGAATGAACGCTTTGAAATATGAATAAAATTTTATGGCTCGTATTTTAGTTTAATTTTTGTATGTTTGTCTGGTGACGCCTCGTACCTTAGCCCGGCCTCGGATACGGGTAAGGGGTGTTACACCTAAAACTTCCTATTTTTTTTCTTTGTCTTTTAATTTCGATGATAGTGATGATATTATGAGCTTATTTTTATTTTTATTTTATTTAATATATATTAACATACTTAGTTACAAATTTAACCTTTAAATTATAACTTCAAAATCACTTAAACTATGGTCATAATTGTCCACTTACCTTAGTTATGGTCTAATATCATCATAAGGATATCACAATTAATAAGCCATAACAAATAGGCACATTTAACATATAGCAAGTCACTTTTACATTATACGCGATTAAGTCCTTTTAGTCAAATTAACCACTTAAATGATAAAATTATCACATGAAACTTCACACATATATAATCACATACTATAAACACCAAAAATAATATAAAAATATTTTTCTAACTCAGATTTGTGGTCTCGAAACCACTGTTCTGACTCGGGTCTAAACCGGGCTATTACAGATCTTATATGTTATGATAATATGATAAGAAATTGTTGCTTTTAATTGTGAATAATATGTTAAATGAGTTTATTTAAGTTACATGAAAATGTTATTACGTTCTCATGGTAAATTGCATATGTAATTATGGATTGGGTTGTTTTCATATAACTTGTAAATGCATGTGAATATACAAGTTAAACTTGTGAGTTATTAAAGCATGTATATGTTGTTTTAGTCTCAATAAATTATTGTTAAATGAATTAATGAAGCATGAACATGTAATTCTAAATCGAATGGAATATGGTTCTGAATGTGTTGTTGTATGCTCTTAATTGACCTTTGATATTATGTGTACATTATGGTTACTTTAAGCATTGACTGAGCTTGTTAAGCTCACCTACTCCCTTCTTAAACTCTATAGATAAGTTGTGTGTCACTGTGAGCGGTATGGTTCCCAAGGGTGATCCAAGCAAGTCCATTTGCATTATTCGTAGGTGTTTATTATTTGGTTATTGATACGTGATATTCGTGGCATGTTTTAAATATTTATAATGAATTGTTCTTGAAACTAACTATTATCATGATAAAGGCAAGTGTACCTCTCGAACAATAGTATAGCTTTAGCAAGACCGGATTATCGAACCCAAAGGAACTAAAAGTACTAGTATCAACTTTCTTTTTATTATCTAGCCTAAAAAATAAAAGGGTTTCGTTTAGCTAACTAATTAATTAAACTAACAAAATCACAGAAAAGAAATTTTGGGAAAATACTTTTGGAAAACTCGATTGATTAAGACAATACCTAAAGAAAAATCCACCTAGACTTCACTTGTTATTTGACTCTCAATCGGACGATTTATTCATTCAACTTGTTCTGTAGAGATCCCTAAGTTATATTATTATCTCTCTCGAGACTAACAACGCATAACCCTAGTTTGAATAATTGAAATCTCTTTCTAATTAACGCCCTAGGGTTGCATTAACTCGATCTATGGATCCCCTTATTAGGTTTCACCCTAATTCGGAAAAATCTTGTCACCCTATCTCTAGGCGCACAACCAACTCCGCTTAATTATGACAAATTTACTATTGGACAGGGTCTATTCCTCCTCTGAATAAGAGCTTAACTTGAATCAATATCCTGGAATATCAAAACGAGAATTAAAGACGCATAATTAAGAACAAGTCAAATATTTATCATACAATTCAAACAATAATAATAAGATTTGTCTTAGGTTTCATTCCCCTTAGGTATTTAGGGGTTTTAGTTCATACTAATGAAAGAACACGTCTCAAAAGAATAAAAATAACAAAACATAAGAAAACCCAAAACTCCTGGGGAAATTTGAGGGAGATCTTCAGTCTTGATGGTGAATTTGGCTTCTAAGATGGATTGATCGGCTTTCCTTGAGCAATCCTTGCTTCCTCCTATGCGTACCCTCTCTAAGTGCATCCTCAGGTGTTTAAATAGGCTTTGGAATGCCTAAGATCCCTTAAAATTGGCCTTTTTCGAATTGGACTAAACTTGGCCTCGGCAGGGACACGTCCGTGTGACATGACCGTGTATGATTGCTTAAAGCCGTGATCAAGGCTGTTAAATGGGCACGGGCGTGTGATCTACCCGTGTAAATCATGCTTTGACCTCGCCAAAGGGACACGGCCGTGTGGTCTACCCATGTGAGGAAGTCCAAGCCATGTTGAATTTCATACGTTGGCCCATTTTCTCCGTTTTTGGCCCGTGTCTTGTTCCTTTCACTCTCCTATGCTCACCTAATATAAAACATGAAATTAAGGCATTAGAAGCATCGAATTCACCAATTTTAAGGAAAAATAATCCATAAAATGTGCTAAGCATGGGATAGAAATATGTATAAATTACGGTTTATCAATTATGTTTTGGGAATAAAGCAATGTGGTAGTCTTAGTGCTAGTATTGAATATGATATTTTGGGTTCTTTCCATGATTTAATTGCTCTTAGGATTTTTGGATTTGATTCATAACATGTTAACTATTGCTCAAATTTTCTTTGATGTTTGAAACTGTTATTATGGTTGTTTTGGTATTTATTGGATGATGATATGGTAGCATGTTGAGCTGGTATGAATTGGAATGACTTATATGCTTAAAAAAGTTGTATTTCTCGGGTCTAGAGTAGAGGTATCAATATTCATGTTTTAAAAACGATACCTCTGTGTTTAGAAACAACAGGAAGTCAGAATAGAGATTTGGTATCGATACATTTTCTCGAGTATCAATATTCAGGGTTAAAGCATCGATATTTCATGACAAGTACTGATAATTTTTTTTGGGTTTTTAATCGAGAAATAGAATGAAATTTTGGTATCGTTTTTCCAAGTGGTATCAATACCACTTAAAGAAAATATCAATACCCTAGTTTCAATATCGATACTTACGGACATGTTTTGGAAATTTTACTATTGTTTAATTATTGTTTATATGATTAATTATTGGAAAATTTGCATGAAACAATAATAACTAACAAGTTTGAGTGTCTTAAAACCCTTCCAAATAATAAAATGATGGACATTTCATTAGGATTAAACTTTTACTTGTTGTATATGATGTGAGACAGTGGTATGGCATCCTATATTCGGCCTTGGTGACCAGGTTGGGTATAGGGTGTTTCAATTAAACTATTTCACATTTATCAATCATAAACATGTAAATATCATCCATACCATAGCATCTTACCACATTTCAAACTAATCTCACAAGGCATGGTTCAACTCAGTTATGCATACATGAACAAGACTATACCAAAAGTACCAAATAAGGAACACTTTCACAACATTACATGTCTAAAACATAAAATAACAAAATTATGAATAAGTAAACTTTAAAACTCCTAATACATGCCACTTATAACCTATGTCAAAGTAATCACAATTTAAACCGAATCATTGAATGGATAGCCTGAGCTCTGACTTGAACTTCAAACCGACATAAACTTCCAATGATCTACAAGAAATCAAATACATCAGATGTAAGGAAATATTTTCTTAGTAATTTTGTATTAAACTTTAAATTTAATTTACCGTAAAGGTTGTAACTTAAAAATTTTGAAATTAAATTCATAAGTAAGGTCATGAGTTCATAATTAATCTATACATATCACAAGTCTCACAAGGTTAGTGAGTTCACATATACAAAATTTATAACTTTATCATGTCAGAAAACATGTACAAATAAACACATTTGATGTACCATTCATTCCATATCTATTCAGTTAACATTTCACATTTCCATTTCCAGTGTTCATTTAATTGTCGCTTTTTACATATCTATCTATATAACATTTTGTATAAATACTTCATACAACTATTTTCATATAACCGATTCATATAATCATTTTGTATATTTGTTTCCATGT
The DNA here is from genome assembly GCF_007990345.1 of Gossypium hirsutum. Lineage (NCBI taxonomy): Eukaryota > Viridiplantae > Streptophyta > Magnoliopsida > Malvales > Malvaceae > Gossypium > Gossypium hirsutum. Next base: position 70,494,513 of record NC_053431.1, read on the forward strand.
AACTGATCCATATACCATTCCGTATATCTATTTCATATAACCATTTCATTTTACACATTTAGCACATAATCATTTTGTATATAACATTTTGTTCTAATAATTCATATCAATTTCTCCATTCAATGTCTCATTCACTGTAACCGTTTCATTTTATACATTTAACACTCGATGAACCAAATGAAATAATTTCAGATACTCGAGAACAATGCGTACACAAAGTGTGACTATAACTGTAACTGTATATGTACTGTAATTGTAAATGCTCACATGAACTATGAAATGGGTCTGCTCATATAAGCTGTGGGCTGGATGTTAGGCTACATGATGCTGCTCACACAAGCTGTGGAGAATCCACAACAAATGCAGGATCCCAACCATTGTTAGGACATCAAAGACCATCACCTGAAACTTTAAATAACCCCTAATGACATGTCATTTGTATCCTAAGCGTTCACAAGGTTTATACGGGCCATGTTCATATCTATATCTTTTAGTCATAAACACATTATTTCATCACAAGAATTCATCCTTGTAGTTTCCTATTTTCAAAACCTTTAATTTAATTAACACTTCAATGTAGTCCATTTCATCTTTTACCATTTAACAAGTAAACCAACTCAATCACAACATATATAGATCTATATTATATCAAAAGAACAACAACTAATTAATTTAACTAAGTTATGAACTTACCTAATCACAATAGCTACGAACATTTCAATGACGACTACTCGATGAATTTTCTTTTCCTACAATTATCAACCAACTTATCCATTTCTTGATCTAAATATAACATTTCATTCAATTAACAAATTCAAATACTTTAAAGCACTTAAATTCACATATTTGACCATTTATTAATATTTTACACTTTTACCCTAACTCCTACCTTTTATTCAATTTAATCACTAAACCCAAAACTTTCAAATTGAACATATTTAATCCCAAACCATACCAACCAAATATCATATAGTCCTTGTACAACTCATATTTAACACATTTTCACAAGATTTTCATACAATTGTACTATTTTAACAAATTACTCCCTAAACACAAAATTAACAAAATTTACTTAATAAAATAGCCTTTAAACATTTATAGCTTCCAAATCTAACAATTTCTATAAAAAGAATCTAAGATTCATCAATTGCAAATGTTAAAATCTTTAATAGTTTTGAAAACAAAGGCACGAGTTAGCTAGACCTAATTACAATGATCTAAAAAACTAAAAATTACAAGAAATGGAACCCTGAAACCTTACCATGCAATGGTCGAACTCCAAAATTTTTGTAAGCTTTCCTTCCATTGTGGTTTTTAGTGGGAGAAAACAAAAACATGAAGATGATATCTTTATTTTATTTTTAACTAATATTATTTATTTTTACTTGAGTTAATTATTATAATTTAAACATTATTTTAACTTTAAAATCACCATTTACTGTAACATCCCAATTTTGGGCTTAGTCGGAACAATGGTTTCGGGACCAAAAATCTGATGAGGAAAATTTCATTTTTATTATATTTTTATGGTCTACGATTTCACGGAATGATTTCGTGAAAATTTCGTTCGAAAATTTCGACGTTTGGGCACTCAATTTAGTAAAAAGGACTAAATTGTAAAAAAAGGTTTTACAGGTTAGAGGTGTCTAATTGTGATGAAATTTTAAATGGGAGGTCCTTAAATGATAATTAAACCATTGTATAACTTTTTTAACAAAATGGCCTTGGTTGGGTAAAATTTGAAAGAATAGTAAAAAGGGCATTTTGGTCATTTAGGGGTAAAATGAATTAAAAGACAAATTTTAAACCCCAAATGTATCCCTTTATTCTTGCTACAGCAGAATGTACGAAGAGTAGCCATGGTTAGGGTTTGGCCAAGCTTCCAAGCTTAATAGTAAGTGATTCTGAGCTCCGTTTTTAATGTTCTATGTATTTTTGTAATCCGGTAACACGATCTACTCATTTCTACAATTATTTTGAGCTAGGATTTATGTTTAAAATTTTACCCATGAAAGATATGCATGTATTTTGATGTTTAATGGTAGAATATGAAGCTTGAAATTGTGTTAAACAACTTTTTCTAAGCGATTTTACGTGAAAACGAGTAAAACGACATAATCAGTAAAAATACCTAATGTTCATAAGTACATGTTAGAGTGAGAATTTAATGTTGCTATAGAAGAGAACAATGATCAGCATGACTAATTAGTATGAAGAAAATAGGAAGAAGTTTAATTTCCGAACCTAGGGGAAAAAGTGCAAATATGCAAAAGTTTAGGGTCAAAATGAAAATTTGTAAAAAATATGATTTTTAGACCCATATGAATAGTATGACTAATTAGTAGGCTAAATGTGATATTATAGATCAAGGAAATCAAGATTTGGGCTTAAATCGGGAAAATACAAGGTTATGGACTAGAATGGTAAATTGGCATTTCTAGATCTAAGGTAAGTTCGCGTGATTTAATAAGCCTATTATTCATGTTATTATTGATATACATGAAATATAATTTGTTATAATTGTATTGAATTTTATGTTCATAGAAATTTGATGGAATATGATATTTAAAAGAAATGGGTGATTACCGAGAATATGAGATCTTGCATATGATTATCCTGTTTGCATGAGTGGTTGTGCTAAGAGATAGCACAGGTACGTACTCGAAACTCATGGGTACATGTTTGCCATGTGAAATGAAATGGACTTGTGAAGAGAGTGCAAATGAAAAAAGTTATAGTATTGTTCAATTAATGGACACAGACGGTGATTTGTGGTTGATGAATTGAGATTAAATGAGGAAATCTCGGTTGAACCTTCGGAATCAAAAAACGTGGTGCTAAGTGGATATACCATGATTACACATATTGATACATGTATCGTGGTGCTAACTGGATATGCCACGGTTACATATATTGATTCATTAACGTGGTGCTAAGTGGATATACCATGGTTAAACATGTAACATGGTGCTAAGTTGATATGCCACGATTATACATGTTAATTTGAAAAGTGGCACTAAGTGCGTATGCCACAATTACATGTTAGCCCAATAGTGTGGAGCTATGTGCTAAAACCACCGGATATTGTTACTCTCCGAAGTGTTCACCGAGAGAAACAAGTTTGCTAAATGAAATTTAACGTAAAAAAAATGTGGGATAATACCGTAATATGAATATATGAGTTTTGAATTATGAGTTAGATATGTGATTGAATTTTTGATAAGATTAATATGGATAAGTATTATCTTGAAAGTTGATAATAAGAAATTTTAGTGAAGGAATGAAATTTGGGATAAACAGTCTAAAACAGCAGCAGGGGAGTGACTTTGAAAAATCACTGAAAATAGTATAAGTTGAACTAGAAGTGTAATGAGATATGAAATTAAATCTTATTGAATCTATTTTCATATAATAGAAACAGAGAAAACAAAGGAATTCTTTATTTTGAGATATTTATATTTTTGTAAGACTAGTTCAGACTAATTTCGTGATCCCCTATTCTGAATTTTAAAAATCATTAAAAATTGTATAAATATAGTTAATGAACATAATTTATATGGTTGGATTCCTTATTGAATTTATTTTCAGAAAAAGGAAATGAGAACCTCATTTGAATTTGGTAGCAAAATATAATTAAATTTTAGTGAAGAGTGGTCAAAGCTGTCAAACAGAAAAACAGGGGAGACTTTAAATAGTAAAATGTACTTATTGAATGAACCAAAAATTCTGAAAATTTTATGGTGGAAATATATATGAGTTTAATTTCTGGTAAAATTTATGGATCTTAATTTTGAGTTTCTTAGCTCCAGATATAAATGATTTGGTGACTGTGAATCAAGAAAATAGCTTAACCAAAACATGTGTAAGTGTACAATTGGGATAGTTTTACTATGGAAAGCATGTTAGTAAATTGCTTATTATTTTCATACAAGCTTACTAAGCGTAAAGCTTACCCCCTCCTTTCCATTTCTTTGAGTGTTGTCAAGTTAACTCGGGGTTGGAGATCGTCGGAGGCAGCACCACACTATCAAGCCAACACCTTGACAGTATAAACACATATGCTAGAATTATCAAGTGAGTGGCATGTATAGGGACCTAGTTTTATAACATGTGTTATTATAATTTGGCCAAATATATTGGTCTTTAGTAAGCTAATGATTCTGACTTATAAACCTAGCTATTCATGTTATGTCTGATATTGGTGATGTGCATATGCTTGTTTGTTATGCATGGTTGGTAATATGTTATGTGTTGTTGTAAGAATGCCATGCTTGTGTCTTGATTGTGAATATATAATTACTCAAATATGCCATGTAAATTGTTATGAAAATGTATAAGTGTATGTAGGTAATTAGTTAAGTTGCCCAAAGATTTTCAAAGTTCTTGGTTTAGTCCCGAACCACCCCAATGTATGTTATAGGTTTCGAAGACCTATATAAGGGACGATATACATGTGTTCGAGATGTTTTAATTTTTGGTGAAATTTTGTGGCCCGGTTTTGCATGTTGTGAATGTTTAAGTCTGGTAACGCCTTGAACCCTGTCCCGATGTTGGATACGGGTGAGGGGTGTTACATTTACAATCCATTAACAATAGTTATGGCATATTTTCCATTTAAAACCACCCACTTATTGATTTATAACTATTTGATCCATAAAAACTAATAGCGATTAACTTTTGCAGATTTACAATTTAGTCTTTTATTCTTACTTAACTCTCAAGTCACAAAAATTTCCAAACCAAACTTCAATATACATGTATAGTAACTTCAAAAATACTTTTTTAAATATTTACGGGATTGGTTTACAGAAATGAGACCCCGATACCTCATTCTCCAAAACCACTTGACTCTAAGGACAACTACTTGTACTTAACTAATTATCTAACTAAATAAAATTATCAAATAAAAAGTCACTATATCATCGTACTTGACTCATAAATATTAAATAATAATATTACGGACTCACTTGTCGTAGTTGTGGTCCCAAAACTATTGTTTTCTATGCCATTAGAAAATGAGTTGTTATAACTTTCCCTATGTAGAAAATTTCATCCTCGAAATTTCTCACCTTATAATAGTTTTGATTACTGTGTTCTCAAAGATTCTTCTATTTTTCAAGTCAAATTTGTCCCAACTAGCTTCTTCTTGCGTAATTGAACTAGATGATACATCATTGTAATATGTTTTCCTGAATTTGAATTACCTATTCTGGTTGTTCATCCGTTTGCACCATAGCTTCGTGAATTTCGGATACATTCAACTCATATAGCTTTTCAAGCGAGTAACATGTTTTGACTGAAATAAAATGAGTCGATTTTATTAGTATGACAATAATAACCTAGACAGATTCTCCCTTTCTCAACGTCAATGATAGTCCAGATACAGAATCCATCGTGACTCATCTTTATATCCAATCAGAAATTAAAATAGACCATAACAATTTAGACAAAAATTTATATTCAATTTTAACCTATTGATATACTAGGCATGTCTGTACAAACTCTGAAATTTCACGTTTTATTCCTGACCATTAGTAACTTTGTCTTAAGTCATTTCACATTTTGTCATTACTTGACTAAATCAAATAGACACTACTGTAAGCCTCTTGTAAGATGTCTCATATAATCTTAGAATTGTTCAGCACACATATTCGATTTAGTGATATGATCATTCTGAATCTATTCCAGTTTAGCTAATAAATTCATATCTTTTCTTTACATCTCACAAATTCTCTGAAGAATTAATAGTTTAACTCTCAATTCTGCAATAATCGAACTAGCATAATTTAAGATCATATGAGTGAAGCATTACTATAAATAATGAATTCTTCCTGGACTTAGACTGAATCAGTGCTGGAGCTTCTCTAAATAAAGTTTTCAACTGGTAAAGACATTTCTAGTACTTATCTTACCAAACAAATTGAAATTTTTCCTGTAATAACTTCATCATCGACAATACAATTATGAAGAAGTTATTAATAAATCATCTATAATACAAAATTTAAAATATTGAGCATGCTTTGAATCAGTTTTATAAAAATAAATATATCATTAATAAAATAACAACAAAGCTGTCAAAATGTGGCTAAAAACCCTGATTCCTCAAATTTATAAATGCTACAAGAGCATTAGTTAATCCAAAATGCATCGCTAAAACTCATAATATCCATAACGGGTTCTGTACACTATTTTTGACACATCAATGTCTGTAACTCGCAACTAACAATAGTCAAATCAGAGGTTTGTCTTCGAGAACACTGTAGCACTTTTCAATTGATCGAATAGGTCTTCAATATGAGGCAACAAATATTAACTCTTTATCGTTACTTTATTCAATTGCTAATAATCTATATACAATCCCATTGACCTAACTTTTGTAACACCCCTAACCCATATCTGTCGTCGGATGAGGGTTATGAGACATTACCGATCATAATACATATATTATAGGTATGCAAAACATATTACAATTTGAACTTTTTAATTACATTAATATTCAATCTAAATCAGAGATTCAATATTATTATCTCATTATTATTAACCTAGCATAATTTAAAACATAATCTATGTCTATTAAACAATTTAGCTATTTACTGAACATGCATCAAATTAATAACTTGATTAATTGAATGTGAAACCAACTTATATAAGTCATGCGTACGTACATCATTAAACATTATTTGAAACAATTTCCAATACTTTTCTTTTATTTATTTACGTAACATTACTTTATTAATGTATATATAGTTCATAAGTCAAACATTAAGGTTACCTAATACACCCATTTAATAAATATAAACTCATAAGTAGAGATAACTAAGGCAAATCACAATTTTGGTTTGATATACAACCATCATTTAAGAGATGCAACATGTCTCATCGAACTCAAACATATTTCATCATATAATCATGAATCAATTTCAGCCACAATAACCACTCAATGCCAAAACAGGCATCATTTGTAATAATCTCAGTCTGTTATTTAATCACAAATATCAATTTCTATAGAAGCTTCTAATATAACTGATTAAAAACATATTGCCTAATTTGATAGTCAATCACGAATGTAACCTTATTATGACACAACATGGCCGAACATGCTTTTTACTCGTATACATATTGTGCGTTTTTACCTTAAATTTGAACACCACACTTAACATTTTATTCCATACAAGCAATTGACTAAAATATTCATGGGACATTTTTTTTTATTACTTTCTGCCTTTCATAACTGAATTCCATTACTAAAAGCCATGAACACATCCAAAGATTTCATCACCGAAATTACTAAAACTAAGTTCACTAAACATTACAACTAAAACATATAAGACTAAGACTAAACATGGTGATCAAATATACTTATTCACTAAATAAATTAGTATAAAACACATCCAAGCAGCCAAACATACTTACGACTAATTTCTCCATACCTCATGCAAAGTCATTAACCAAATTCAATATTCAAACACATAACTCATACTATATTCATTCATGGCACACAACATATTAATCAAAATGGACTTATACCATTATAAAACCAGAACCGAACACAAGCATAGAAATAAGCCATTTTCGCATGGCCTTAATATAAAATCAAAGTTCAATATTTCCCAAAACACATTCCAGCCTATACATGCCATAATTCGAGTTTAACTTATAAAGGTACCAAAATAGCTGATAGTGTGATGAACTTTGCTGACGGTCCCTGAGCTCGTAGCTTGACTCCAAAATCTATAAAATAGAAACAAATATACACAGTAAGCTATTATAGCTTAGTAAGCCATAAGCAAACAAACATCTCAATAATAAAGTCAACTCATATTAACTAAACAAATTCGATCAACACTACTATGCTTCACCCCAGACCTACAATATCCATAATTAATACATTTTCGTAAACAATTAACACCTAGGCCGAATACTCACATAGTCATTTAACACATTATAAAACAACTTCCAAACCAAATAGTCATAATAAACATTACATTCATTCACTCTTATACACAAACTTAAGAATCATTAAATATCATCACATATATAAATATTATCTATATGGCCGAATATTCCAAATCATATATGCACATATTTAAGAAACATTTCAATGATACACAACTTTATTCATTCACAAGCCGAATATACACACCAAGTACTCATATATTCTTCATTTACAATGTACATGATTTACAACAAAAGTCCATAATACTTACTTACCTTATCTCGAGTAAATATCAAGTTAATTTATACCTAGCCATTTAACTCGTATTACACATTCGTACACGATTTACGTTTGCCCGATGAACCATTCGGAATTGGATAAGACACATGTAACACCTCTAACCTGTATCCATCGCCGAATTAGGGTTATGAGGCATTAACTAACCGAAAACATAATAATTTTGCTTTCTCAAACATTCACAAATTTTACACATATCATTTTAGCATTATACGGATTATACAACTCTAAACATATCTTATAAATCATAATACAAAATACAAATCATTACACAAGTCAAATATAATTAACTTTTAAGTATAAACACATTTGAACCAATTCATATAATAAGCCAACATCATCTTGAACAATTATGCACTTCCATAATCTATTTTAACATAAATGCATAAAACTAATGATTTTTCTTTTGCAAATTCTCATATAAGTATTTTAATAGTAATTGACAAAAGTTACTATTCATTTGGTCAATTTTCATCTCATTAACCGAATAGGCACATACCTATCATCATTTTCCTTTCAACTTTATTTCATCACAAAAAAGTATACAACCGCACATGGAAACGTGTATAAACATCCTATAATTTACATTATCTAAACGCATCATTCAAATATATTTTAACTTAAGCAAAAACCTTAACCAAAACAATTAATTATGCCATGAAATTTTATACATACAATGATCATTACATCAGCCACTTCCAAATTTACTAACATCATTAAATCATTTTCAAACATACAACATTTATCACATAGACCATTCATGTATAATATGTAACATTATAACTAAAAGTGAGTTCAAACCATAACCAAAGTAGGACCGAAATTATCAAGGAAATTAAGCCATTTTTGCATGGCTCAAGTTATACATATTCAAGGTCGAACAAAATACATATTAGCCTATACATGCCATAATTTTTGAAAATAAACTTTTAAAAGTACCGATGTTGACGATAGTGTGGATGACTTCGATAACGATCCCCGAGCACGTAACTTACAATCAAAATCTATAAAGAGTAACAAAAACACACAGAATGAGCTAACTTAGCTTAGTAAGCCTTAAGAAATTATCAAATCAATAATATATATATAAACTTCTTAAAATCGAAATAAACTAATTTACGAAATCGTATATTAAATTTTAACTTAACAAATCCATAACCACACATGATTATCATATCTACCATTTTGGCCGAATACTTATAAGATTAGCATTTTGCAAGTTTTCATACCACTTCCAAAGCCAAATATCATTATAAATTAAAAATATACTTTCACACATCTATACAAGCTCAAAAACCCATATTTGACTTCATATACCATCATCACTTATTTAGCAGAATATGCAAGATCAAACATATCTTTACATATATATATACATACCTATGTGGCCGAATTTATAAGTTCAATTGGAACACCACATAAATACTTACCTATATGACTGGATATACCAAGTTCATTATATCATTACATAAGTACATACCTATAAGATCGAATATACAAGGTTCAATATATCATCACATATGGCTGATTATACAAAATTCAATATATCCTCACATATAACCGAATATACAAATTCAATATATCATCACATATGATCGAATATACGAATTCAATATATCATCACATATGGTCGATTATACAAGGTTCATATAGCTCGATTTTCTTGTTCACTTACCACATCAACATGAAATCTTTTAAATATAGACTTGAAAATAAATCTCACCACATCATAGTTAGGCCAAATCTTCCTTATGCTCATGCTAATCCATATATTTCATTTATTTTTCATTTTAGCCCTTCAATTTATTATTTTTTTAATTTAGTCCTCATAATTCAAAATCATCAAAAACTCCAATACAAAACATATTAATCCAAAACATATCTTTCATAATTTATCATCAAGCATCACAAAACACAAATATTCATCAATGGCATAACTCAAAATATTCACCAAAATAAAAAATTCAAGCATGGGTCGGATAGTATTCGAAGCAACGATGTCAAAAACATAAAACAATTATCAAAAATCGAAACAAAACATACCTTAAAATTGAATCAACAATGGCTGAATACCTAGCTTTCTCTTTTCTTTTCTTTTATTTCTAGTTTCGGTAATGAGATGAAAGTATGAGCACTAGTATATTTTATTATATGTTTTATATTTTTATTACATTTTAATTAATTACAATTATAACCTTTATAATTAAATAACTAAAACATATATTCCAAGGGTACAACCGGCCACCACTAATTCCAATGGTCTATTTGCAACTTAAATGCTTCAATTTAAAAAGCCAATTGTAATTCGGCTCATATACATTAAACTATCAAGTTTTCATTTTACGCGATTAAGTCCTTTTATTAAATTAAACACACAAACAATCAAATTTTCATACGAAACTTTCACACATGAAAATTCACATATAATAAACACGAAAAATAATATTTAAATATTTTTCTGACTCAGATTCGTGGTCTTGAAACCACCATTCCGATTAGAGTCTAAATCAGACAGTTGCAACACTCGAATAATCACATAAATCGTACAATGCCAACGTCCCAGATGTGGTCTTACTTGTAGCCACATATCAATGCCACTGTCCCAAATAGGGTCTTACTCGTAAACACATATCGAAATCACATATCAATGCCATGGTCTTACACGCACATATATATCAGAATCCTATGTCATAACATACATATCCTAACTATTCCTGAGGTTCATACGGGGCTTTCGAACGTCGTAACTCGGTCGAATCCAATTCAAAGATCTAATAGCCAAGCTTAGTCATATTCGGCCTTAACTTGTATATGTTCATACATTTCATACAAGCATGTAATATTTACATTTAACTACAATTAAATACATCTATTTGCTTAATAACTTACCTTGGACGATGTAAAACGGAACAGGGCAACTAGTCGGCAACTTTCATTCTTTTTCCGATACAAATCCAATTTCTTTGGTTCTTGATCTAAACATATTCAAATTCAGCTCATTCAAACATATTTTCATTCAATTTAATCCAAAAATACATAAATGGGTAAATTACCATTTTATCCCTAACATTTACACTTTTTACAATTTAGTCCCTATTGCACAAATCACAAAATACACAAAATTTCAAGATACCAATGTTTGGCCAAATCTTACCCATTACCAAACAAGTCCATATATTTCATTTATTTCACATTTTAGTCCATCAAATTATTATTTTTGCAATTTAGTCCCAATTACTCAAAAATCATCAAAAACTCCAATACAAAATATGTTAATCTAAAACATATCTTTCATATTTCATCATCAAAAAACAAAAATCACAAGCTATCAACAATGGAATAACTCAAAATATTCATCAAAATCAATAATTAAAGCTTGGGTCTTGAAGATTACTAAGCAACGATCTCAAAAATGTAGAAATTATCAAAAAACGAGCTAAAAGCTCACCGTGAATCAAGTTGGAGAATAGTCGAACCCTAAAACCCTTAATTTTATTTTTCTTTTCTTTTTGTATTCGACAAGAACAAGATGAACATTAAAATGGCATTGTTTTTTTTATGTTTTATGTTATATTATCACATATATTAGGTTTAATGTTTAATTTACTTATATACCCTTAGTGACTTAATATAAAAACCATTTAACATAAGTCTTAAATCGTCCCACCAAAGTATTAATGGGTTATTTACAACATAAATGCCCCAACTTAGAAAGCCACTAACAATTTTGCCTTTATACTTTAAACTATCAAGTTTCAATTTATGTGATTAAGTCCTTTTATTTAATCGGATACCTAAACGACAAAATTAAATCACGAAAATTTCACAGATATAAATTCACACAAAATAAACACAGAAAATAATTTTTTAAACATTTTTTTGACTCAGATTCGTGGTCCTAAAACCACTGGTCCGATTAGGGTCTAAATCGGGCTGTTACAACTCTCTCCTTTAGGGATTTTTGTCCCCGAAAATCTTACCGGTGAATAGGTTCAAATAGCATTCTCTCATAACATCCTTTGATTCCCACGTTTTTCCTCAACACTGTGTTTATGCCATAATACTTTAACTAACGAAATCTTCTTATTTCGTAACTCTGTAATCTCGTCAGTCAGAATACGAATCGGTTCTTCATACGTCATATCAGGCTTAATCTCAATCTCAGATGGACTAATCACATGTGAAGGGTCAGACCGATATCTATGGAGCATCGAAACATGAAATACATTGTGGATCTTTTCTAACTCAGGTGGCAACAATAGACTATAAGTAACTGGCCCGATACGCTCGATTACCTCATACGACCCAATAAACCTTGGACTCAATTTACCTTTGCGACCAAATCTGAGTATTTTCTTCCACGGTGAGACTTTTAAGAAAACTTTATCTTTGATCTGAAACTCTATGTCTTTACGTTTCAAGTCTGCATAAGATTTCTGACGATCCGATGCTGTTTTCAGACTTTCACGAATTACTTTCACTTTTTGTTCAGTTTCTCTGATCAATTCGACCCCGTGTATCTTATTTTCACTGAGCTCAGTCCAATATAACGGTGTACGACACTTAAAACCATACAAAGCCTCATAAGGTGCCATTTTCATACTCGATTGAAAGCTATTATTATACGCAAATTCAATCAGAGGTAGGTATCATTCCCACGTACCTTTGAACTCGAGAATGCAACATCTCAACATATCCTCAAGTATCTGAATGATCCGCTCAGACTGGCTATCTGTTTGCGATGGAAAGCAGTGCTGAAATGTAATTTCATACTTAGTGCATCTTGCAGTTTCTTCCAAAATCGCGATGTAAACCTCGGATCTCTATCCGAAATAATAGATATAGGCACACCATGTAATCTCACAATCTAAGAGACATATAATTTAGCCAACTTATCAAGTGAGTAGTCTATACGTATCGAAACAAAATGAGCCAATTTAGTCAATCTATCAACAACAACCCAGATTACATCTTTCTTGCTCTGCATCAATGGTAAACCAGATACAAAATCCATCGTGATTCTATCCCACTTCCACTCAGGTATCATGATAGGCTGAAGTAGTCCTGAAGGCACTTGATGTTCAGCTTTTACTTGTTGATAAACTAAACATCTTGCAACAACGTTAGAAATGTCTCGTTTCATACCATGCCACCAATAAAGTTGTTTCAGATCATTATACATTTTTGTACTACCCGGATGAACAGATAACTGACTGTTATGAGCTTCATTCAAAATCATCTGAATCAATTCTGGATTCCTCAAAATGCATATTCAGTCTCTGAATCTCAAATAGTCATTAGTATCAACTCTAAATTCTGAATCCACATTTGTCTCACACTGAACTCGTTTTACGATCCACTCATTATCGATCTTCTGGGCATCACAAATTTGTTGAACAAATAACAGTCTTGCTTTCAATTCAGCTATAATCAAACCATTATCAAACATAGCCACATGTGTATTCGTTGCACGCAAAGCAAACAGTGATTTTCAGCTTAAAGCATCAGCAAGAACATCAGCAAACAAGCTCGTAGTCTTTTAGCAATTCTAACCATCGGCGTTGTCTCAAATTCAGATCTTTCTGAGTCATCAAGTATTTCAGACTTTTTTTATCAGAATAAACATGACATTTCTCACCAAACAGATAGTGGCGCCATATTTTCAATGCAAACACAATAGCTGGCAATTCCAAATCATGTGTCGGGTATTTCTTTTCATGTGGCTTCAACTGTCTCAAGGCATAAGCTATAACTTTGCATTACTGCATAAATACACAACCCAAACCATTTAAAGATGCATCACTATAAATAAAAAATTCTTTACCTGATTCTGGCTGAACTAATACTGGTGCTTCAGTCAAAAGGGATTTCAACTGATCAAAGCTTTTCTGGCACTTCTCTGACCACTCGAACTTAACATCTTTCTACAATAGATTCGTCATCGGGACTGTAATCATAGAGAAACCTTTTACAAATAGTCTATAGTAACCAGCCAGTCCTAGAAAACTTCAGAAACATTCTGCAGAGGTTTCCAATCAAGTATAGTTAAAGTTTTACTCGGATCAACCCGAATACCTGATGCCGATACCACATGACCTAGAAAACTGACTTCATTTAACCAGAACTCACATTTACTGAACTTCACATACAACTGCTTATCTCGCAATGTCTGTAACACAAGTCTTAAGTGTTCGGCATGTCCAGTTTCATTATGAGAGTAGATCAAAATGTCATCTATAAACACAACCACAAACCGATCCAGATACGGTCTGAAGATTCGATTCATCAAATCCATGGAAACAACAGGTGCATTAGTGAGTCCGAATGGCATAACCAAAAACTCATAGTATCCGTACCTCATTTGGAAAGCAGTCTTTGGTATGTCTGAATCTTTAACTCGCAACTGATAGTAGCTGATCTCAAATCTATCTTCGAAAACACTGTTTCCCATTTCAGTTGGTCAAATAGATCATCAATCCGTGGCAACGGATACTTATTCTTTATAGTCACCTTATTGAGCTTTCTATAATCAATGTACATTCTCATAGTTCCATCTTTCTTTTTCACAAACAGTACTGGTGCACCCCAAGGGGAGAAACTCAGTCGTGCAAAACCTCTATCTGTCAATTCTTGCAACTGAGCTTTCAATTCTTTTAAATCTATAGGTGCTATTCTGTACTGAGCTATTGATATCGGAGTCATCCCTAGCATTAACTCAATACCAAACTCTACCTCTCGAATAGGTGGCAAACCCTTTAATTCTTCAGGAAACACATCTGGATACTCGTACACAACAGGTACTGATTCAATGTTTCTTTCAGCCACTTTACTGTCAAGCACGTAGGCAAAATAAGCTTCACACCCTTTTCTCACATATTTTTGAGCTAGCATCGAAGAAATCACTGCTGGTAACCCTTTCAAACCATTTGATTCAATCCAAACAATCTCATCATTCTGGCTCCGTAAGTCAATAGTCTTTCTTTTGCAATTCACAATAGCATCATGTAATTTCAACCAGTCCATACCCAAAATTATGTCGAACTTATCCAACGGTAGCAACATCAAATTAGTTAGAAAGCATAGATCTCGAACCATCAAGGGACAATCCTTACACACTTTGTCAACCATAACACACCAGCCCAAGGGGTTTGACACTCTAATCACAAACTCAGTAGACTCAACAGGAAGAGTCTTGTTGATTACTAATGTCTCACACACATAAGAATGAGTAGAATCAGGATCAATCAATGCAATTACATTACTATCATAAAAAATGAATGTACTAGTAATAACATCTAGAGATGAAGCCTCCTCTTGCACGCGAATAGCATAGGCTCTGACAGGTGCACGAGCCTCAGATCTAACTACTGTATCTTTATTTCCTCTCTGACTGCCAATCGCATTACCAGTATTTCTGGGTGGTCTACCCCAAGCTGCAGTATTACCCGATCTCGTGTACTGCACTGGATCTTTTTTAGCTAACCCTGGGTAATCTCGAATATAATGATCTGTCGATCCACATTTAAAACAGGCTCGATCATGTAATCTGTAACTGTCGGGATGTCATTTACCACAGTGCTTACACTCGGGTTGATTTGGTCTGACATTCCCTACACTAGCTACCAAGGTAGCTCTCGAGCTCGCAGGTGGTCTATTCTGATCCCGTCTAGTGTAACCCGAAGTTGCTCTAGAACGACTAAAATCATTTTGGAACTTCTTTGCTGTTGATTGAGCTAACTTACTGAATGATCTCTTACGCAAGTCTCTAGCTTCAAAATCAGCTCTGCTCTTCTCTTTCCCGAGCTCTTCAGCTTTGTACGCTCGCTCTACAAGTACCACAAACTCCTTTATCACAAGTATGCTAATTAATAGTTTAATATCTTCATTCAGCCCATCTTCGAATCTTTTACATATTATGGCTTCGGTAGAAACACACTCTCGGGCATTCTGACTGAGTCTCACGAATTTTTGCTTGTGCTCTGTCACGGTCATCTGACCCTGTTTCAGCTCCAAAAATTCTTTTCGCTTCTGATCAATAAATCTCTGACCGATATACTTCTTACGGAACTCAGCCTGAAAGAATTCCTAGGTCACTCGCTCTCTCGGAACCACTGATACTAGGGTATTCCACCAGTGTTATGCTGTGTCTCGAAGCAAAGATATGGCACACTTCAAACATTCATCTGGGGTACAGGACAGCTCATCAAACACACGGATGGTATTATCAAGCCAAAATTCAGCCCGCTAAGCATCATCATCATCCGTAGCTTTAAACTCTTCAACCCCATGTTTTTTGATTTTATCAACTGGTGGCTTATACAATCTCAACGGATCATTTACTTGAGGTACCGCAGGCATCAAAGATTGATTAGTCAGGGGTTGAGGTTGTGGTGTAGCCAAGTTAGTCTGGATATATTGAGTAAACAAGTCATTCATCATTTGGTAAAAAGCTTGTCTAGCCTCTCCTTCCTAGTTATTTGAAATCGGTCGAGAATCAAATGGCGCTGTCCCTTGAGCGGGAGCAGGCGCTACACTCTCAACATCATCAGCTATAGCTCTGTCGGGATCCATTTACTATATGAAACCACATTTCAAATGTCAGAAGTCATCACACTATCGCAGTATATAATTATGGCATGTATAGCTAGACTCACACACGCTACGTCGCCCTAGAACCGACTAAATCGTAGCTCTGACACCAATAAAACGTAACACCCTTAACCCATATCTTTCACCGGATGAGGGTTATGAGACTTTACCGATCATAATACATATCTTACAAGTATGCAAAACATATTACAATTTGAACTTTTTAATTACATTAATATTCAATGTAAATTAGAGATTCAATATTATTATCTCATCATTATTAACCTGGCATAATTTAAAACATAATCTATGTCTATTAAACAATTTAGCTATATACTGAACATGCATCAAATTAATAACTTGATTAATTGAATGTCAAATCAACTTATATAAGTCATGCGTATGTACATCATTAAACATCATTTGAAACAATTTCCAATACTTTTCTTTTATTTATTTACTTGACATTACTTTATTAATGTATATATAGTTCATAAGTCAAACATTAAGGTTACTTAATACACCCATTTAATATATATAAACTCATAAGTATAGATAACTAGGCATAATCGAATGAAGCTTTTAAGGCAAATCACAATTTCGGTTTGATATACAACCATCACTTAAGAGATACAACATGTCTCATCGAACTCAAACATATTTCATCATATAATCATGAATCAATTTCAGCCACAACAACCACTCAATGCCAAAACAGGCATCATTTGTAATAATCTCAGTCTGTTATTTAATCACGAATATCAATTTCTGTAGAAGCTTCTATTACCAATTAAAAACATATTACCTAATTTAATAGCCAGTCACGTATGTAACCTTATTATGACATAACATGGCCAAACATTCTTTTTACTCGTATAGATATTGTGCGTTTTTACCTTAAAATTGAACACCACACTTAACATTTTATTCCGTACAAGCAATTGACTAAAATATTCATGGGACATTTTTTTTATTACTTTCTACCTTTCATAATTGAATTCCATTACTAAAAGCCATGAACACATCCAAAGATTTCATCACCGAAATTACTAAAACTAAGTTCACTAAACATTACAACTAAAACATATAAGACTAAGACTAAACATGGTGATCAAATGCACTTATTCACTAAATAAATTAGTATAAAACACATCCAAGCAGCCAAACATACTTACGACTAATTTCTCCATACCTCATGCAAAGTCATTAACCAAATTCAATATTCAAACACATAACTCATACTATATTCATTCATGGCACACAGCATATTAATCAAAATGGACTTATACCATTATCAAACCAGAACTGAACACAAGCATAGAAATAAGCCATTTTCGCATGGCCTTAATATAAAATCAAAGTTCAATATTTCCCAAAACACATTCCAGCCTATACATGCCATAATTCGAGTTTAACTTATAAAGGTACCAAAATAGCTGATAGTGTGATGAACTTTGCTGGCGGTCCCTGAGCTCGTAGCTTGACTCCAAAATCTATAAAATAGAAACAAATATACACAGTAAGCTATTATAGCTTAGTAAGCCATAAGCAAACAAACATCTCAGTAATAAAGTCAACTCATATTAACTAAATGAATTACATCAACACTATTATGCTTGACCTCAAACCTACAATATCCGTAATTAATACATTTTCGTAAATAATTAACCACCTAGGCTGAATACTCACATAGTCATTTAACACATTATAAAACAACTTCCAAACCAAATAGTCATAATAAACCTTACATTCATTCACTCTTATACACAAACTTAAGAATCATTAAATATCAACACATATATAAATATTACCTATATGGCCGAATATTCCAAATCATATATGCACATATTTAAGAAACATTTCAATGATACACAAGTTTATTCATTCAAAAGCCAAATATACACACCAAGTACTCATATATTCTTCGTTTACAATGCACATGATTTACAACAAAAGTCCATAATACTTACCTACCTTATCTCGAGTAAATATCAAGTTAATTCATACCTGGCCATTTAACTCGTATTACACATCTGTACACAATTTACCTTCACCCGAAGAACCATTCAGGATTGGATAGGGCACTCAAATAATCACATAAATCATACAATGCCAATGTCCCAAACGTGGTCTTACATGTAGCCACATATCAATGCCACTGTCCCAGACAGGGTCTTACTCGTAAACACATATCAAAATCACATATCGATGCCATGGTCTTACTTCACACATATATCAGAATCCTATGTCATGACATACGTATCCGAACTATTCCTAAGGTTCATACGGGGCTTTCGGACGTTGTAACTCGGTCGAAACCAATTCGGAGATCTAATAGCCAAGCTTAGTCATATTCGGCCTTAGCTTGTATATGTTCATACATATTATACCAGCATATAATATTTACATTTAACTACAATTAAACACGTCTATTTTCTTAATGCTAAAGCAATACAAGAATAAGAATGTATTGACAAAATGAGACAATGATGATGTATAAAATGTGCAAAACAAAACAATCACTACAAAAAATGTTGAAGACGACTGGGATTACTAATGAATCTACCTTCACTACCTATTAATTCTATAGAAAAGTCATGAATATTCTACTGTTTAATAGGTTTCTACAGTAGTCTGTTTCTCTTGACAGCAAGACCTTGGGTTACCTCCCCTAGGGCACTATATGTCTATAGGCTTTGAATTCGGCTACCACTAATATTTCCTATCTTCTTTCGTACAAGGCAAGGATCTATGCTACTACGAATAAGTGAATAATCGTTCACTCATATTATCCAACTCCTATCCAGTTAATCTAACCTTATCAGAATAAAATTTTTAAACCTGCTGCACATTCGTCAATATACAACCTGGACATAACATGAAATACCATTGAATAAAATAGTAGAACAAACCAAACTTAAACTTTAAACATTAATATAAATAAAAGTTTCATCAAAGTAATCCCGAGCATAAGAGATTTAGCTCATGGTTAAGTAAATCAAGTTTGAGTGTAATACAATAACAAACATCATCAATAATTGATAAGCTTTAAAGAAAAGCATGATAAGAAACGAAAGAGGAATTTTGATATGTCAACTTTCACCCATATAGCTCTCAACACAGGCAACGCAATGCCTTGCAGTTGCCAAAGATGATTGTAGTCGTTTTCTCCTTCTTTTGTTGCCTTTGTTCTTGCCCCCTACCCGATATTTTTTGTTTCATCCAAGGCTGTTGTCCCAGTTTGTTTTCTCTATTGCTCAAGGTTGCTTTGTTTCATTTAAAAGACTACTCTCCCAAAGAGTTCTTTGCTTGGATTTTATAAGTTTCACCTTCTAGGGTAGGTCCATCAACCCACGATCCTTCCTCTAATTGCTAGGTAGATATACATGTGGACCAAGTGTGGTACACGTTAAGTGTTGACTAGACGTCTTCCTGGTGTTGCCACAACATTTATGTTGGCAAATTGTCCATACTTTGTTATGACAAACTGTCAACCTTTGCTCTACACTCTACACCTGCCAAACAATCTACAAACAAATCCCTCTAACAAGAGGTTAAAAGCAACATGTAATCACAATTAAGCGCAAGTCAAGCTCTTTAATGCAATACTTTAAAAGTGGCAACGCAATATCTTAAAATGCAACTAACAACACGTAAGTACAGGCAATTAACTAAGTATAAGAGATTGAAATATAACTCATTCCATGAGTTATCATGCATACATGAACAAGACTATACCAAAACTACCAAATAAGAAACACTTTCACAACATTGCATAACTAAAACATAAAACAACAAAATTATGAGCAAGTAAACTTTAAAACTCCTAATATATGCCACTTATAACATAAGTCAAAATAATCACAATTTATACTGGATCATTAAACAGATAGTGAGAGCTCTGACTTGAACTTCCAACCGACATAAATTTTATATGATTTACAAGAAATCAAATACAACTGATCTAAGCAAATCTTTGCTTAGTAAGTTCTTATTAAACTTAAACTTTAACTAACCTAAAGGTTGTAACTTAAACATTTTGCAATTAAATTCATAAGTAAGGTCATGAGTTCATTATTAACCTATACATATCACAAGTCTCACAAGGTTAGTGAGTTCACATATACAAAACTTATAACTTTATCATGGCATAAAACATTTACAAATAAACATATTTAACACTTCCACATCTATTCATTTAACACTTCGAGTTTTCATTTCAATTGTCCCTTTCTACATAACATTTCATATAAATACTTTATACAACTATTTTCATATAACCTATTCATATAATCATTTCGTATATTTGTTTCCATATAACTGATTCATTTACCATTCCATACGTCTATTTCATATAACCATTTCATTTTACACATTTAGCACATAATCATTTTGTATATCACATTTCATTTAATAATTCATATCAATTTCTCTATTCAATGTCTAATTCCTTATAACCATTATGCTTTATACATTTAACACTCAATGAACCAAATGAAATAATATCGGATACTTAGGAACAATGGTAACACAAAGTTTGACTGTAAATGTATTTGTACTATAATTGTAAATGCTCACATGAGCTACGAAATGGGTTTGCTCACATAAGTTGTGGGTAGGGATGCTAGCTACATGAAGGATCTCAAATGAGTTGTGGAGAAACCACAACAATTACAGAACCCCAGCCATCGGTAGGACATCTAAGACCAACACACAAAACTTTAAACAACCCCTAATGACATGTCATTTGTATCCTAAGCATTCACAAGGTTTATACGGGCCATGTTTCTTATCTATATCATTTAGTCATATGCACATTATTTCATCACAAGAATTCATCCATCTAGTTTACCATTTTCAAACATAACCTTTAATTTAATTAGCATTTCAACTTAGTCTATTCATCCTTTACCATTTAACCAATAAATGAACTCAATCACAACATATATAGATAGATATTATACCAAAAAAAGAGCAACTAATTAATTTAACTAAGTTACCAACTTACCTAATCACAATAGCTACGAACACTTCAATGACAACTACTTGATAACTTTTCTTTTCCCGCAATTATCAACCAACTGAACTGTTTCTTGATTTAAATAAAATATTTTCATTAAATCAACAAATTAAAATACTTTAAAACACTTAAAGTCACATATTTGACTTTTTATCAACATTTTACACTTTTACCTTAGTTTTTTACCTTTTATTCAATTTAGTCCCTAAACTTGAAACTTTCAAATTGAACATATTTAATCCCAAACCATACCAACTGAACTTCATATAGTCCTTAAAAACTCATATTTAACATATTTTCACAAGAATTTCATACAATTTTGCTATTTTAACAACTTAGCCCCTAAATACAAAATTAACAATATTTAGTTAATCAAATAGTCCTTAAACATTTCATAGCTTCCAAATATAACAATTTCTATCAAAAACATCTAAAATTCATCAATGGTAAGATTTAAAATTTTTAAAATTTTTGAAAATGAAGATACAAGTTAGCTGGACATAGTTGCAACAATATAAAAAACAGAAAAATTACAAGAAATGGAACCCCGAAACCTTATCATGTAATGGCCGAACTCCAAAATTTTTGTAAGCTTCCCTTTCATGGTTTTTTCAGTGGGAGAAAAAAAAACATGAAGATGATGTCTTTCTTTTATTTTTAACTAATATTATTTATTTTTACTAAAGTTAATTAATATAATTTAAACATTATTTTAACTTAAAAATCACCATTTACCATCCATTAATAATAGTTGTGGCATATTTTCCAATTAAAACCATCCACTTATTCATTTAGTCCCATTTAATTCATAAAAACTAATAGTTTTGTAGCTTTTACGATTTAGTCTTTTTTTTTCCTAATTAACTCTAAATCATTAAAATTTTTGGGCCGAACTTCAATACACCTATATAGTAACTCAAATATTTAGAGGATCGGTTTACAAAAATAAGGTCTCGATACCTTATTTTTCAAAAGCACTTGACTTTAGGGACAACCACTTGTACTTAACTAATTATCTAACTAAATAAAAGTATCAAATAAAAATTCAGTATATCATAATACTTGACTCGTAAATATTAAATAATATTTACAGACTCACTCGTCGTAATTGTGGTTACGAAACCACTATTTTTGACACCATTGAAAAACGTATTATTACATCAAATACCAAAATATTAAAGTATAAAACATTTATTTGAAAATCATCCGAGTACTCCTCCATCAGCTGTGTTCATGTCCTAACCTCAAGGGTTATCTAAAATGTCATAAAATCAAATGGGTGAGTTGTTTAAGCCCGATGTGAGTTCTAACTCAACTATTAAACATGAATTTAGTATATAAATCAAAAGAATATTATATAGAATTTATATAGTTTAATTCCACAGAGTTTTGACTTAGGTAACAATTAATAATTTAGACACACATTTCATAAAAATAGCATAATTTAATTATCAGAGTAGTTTTTCATATATCAATATGCATGAGGATGTCAATGCAGAGTTTTTTCAAAAATCAGTGCAAGTTTTTCACAAACAATCCTACCTATCTTTGATACACAGCAATAAAGAGTTCCCAAAACTCGTCCATCCAATAACACTCCACGTTGTGGCCAAGCCACTCAATAGCATTGTGGTCAAGCCACTCAATAACGTTGTGGTCAAGCTACTCAATAACGTTGTGATCAAGCCACTCAATATAACAGATAAGCTGCATGTTGTTGTCAAACCACTCAATATCATAAACAAGTTAATGTTGTGGTCAAGATACTCAATAACATTATGGCCAAGCCACTTAATATTGTACTAAAGCTTCCAAAGTCTTCCTCCTTTCATAATCATCCCAACCCCATGCATATGATATGACATATGAATGATATTCTTAGTGGGCATGCTTAACATGCATATCATATATCTCAATTTCAATATCAGTCGCATGATTTATATATCACGCATATCATATAATGCCAACATATCACACATGACGAGTATTGGCATATAAACATATTTTCATAATCAATTCGGAGTACTTATGTGACAGCCCAAAATTGACCCTAGTCGGGAAGTGGTTTCGGGACCACAAAACCGAGTTACAAGAAAATTTATTATAATTTTAATTGCATATATTAAATGTGGTAGTGTATGTGTGGAAATAATAAAGGTTTAAAATTAGCCTTAGTAATGTGGATTTTCATGAAAGGACTTAGTTGAGAAATTTAGAAAAGATGATAGATAAATTGAAAGGATTAAATAATAACAAGGTGAGAAAGTATGGATTTGCATGTCAAAATGCCCTTAATTCATGAAGTGGCCGGCCATGTGATGATGGTCCTCCATTAAGTCAAGTTAAATACAATTTTATAATGGTAAATGATAAAATAATCTAAATAGAAACATAAATTAATAAGAAATGGAAGGTGGGAGAGTGTCATCTTCTCTTTGCAAAACCGAACATAAAGGAAGAAGGAAAGAAAAATGGTTAAAAAGCATTCGGTCAACTTAAGGGATTAATCAAGGTAAGATTGCATGTTATTTTTCATTAAATTTTGTTAAATTTAGTTAATAGACAAATCCATATTATAACCCATAGGGTGATTTCTCTATTTGGTGAAAAAAAAATGAGGAACTACGTGCTCAAATGAAATGAAAAAAAAAATGATATTGCATCGAAATTGTATATTCGGCATTTAAAATTAAGTACATAGGTGATGTTAGATTGATCTTGCATATTCGGCTATATAGTATGCACATTGGTGAAATTTCTTTGATTCTATACAATCGACCAAATGAGGAGGTTGGTTTACAAAGTTGAGTTTGATTCATAATTATGTATATTTGAATGTAATCATATTTGGCATAATATTATTTTGGAAGGGATAATACATTTGGCTTTGAGATATAATATGAACATTAGTTGAGACTTGGATGTCTTGAACAAGGATGATTGTAAAAAAAAAATGGAATTATTAAATTTATATATATATAGGTATCTTGCAAGGTAAATTAAATTACTAAACTTATTTATTTAATCAAGCTCAAGAATCCAAAGGAGGGGAATCAAGCAAAGGCAAAGCAAAGAATATTGAGTAGTTGATTGGGAATCACTTCATCCGACCTAAGGTAAGTCATTAAGCATATATTTTGTATCAATTTAAATGGTTATAACGTCTATGTAATGATGCTGGATGGAACGATAAATATATATATTTATACATGTATGCATGGGGTGATGAAAGTATTGAATAAAAAGAAAAGAGGTGAGATGAATTGAGTTGTTGGTTTAGGCACTAAGTGTGCGGGTGTAAACATTTATGATCATGAGATTGGCACTAAGTGTGCGGGTTTAAATTGTACAGCACTAAGTGTGCGAGTTTACAGTACATGGCACTAAGTGTGCGCGGTTGATTATTAAGCACTATGTGTGCGAACCCAATATATATTTTCTATAAATTATTTACATTAAGGGTGCGACTTTACCGAGTCGATTTTGGACAGCGGAAAAAGGTAAGTGTGCGAACTTGAAATGCATGGTACTAAGTGTGTGAGTTTAAAGTGCATGGCACTGAGTGTGCATGGGTGATTACTAAACATTATGTGTGCAACCCAATATATATATTTTCCATAAATTATTTACACGAAGGGTGCGGCTTTACCGAGTCAATTTTGGACAGCGGAAAAGGTAAGTACCTTGAGTTCATGGCTAATAGGCGCTATGTTTATATTTGGAGTTGAGCTTGGTAAGTTTTGAACCTATGTGACGATTATAGTTGAAGTGACGTACATAAGGTTCATTGTGGAATAGGTGAAAGTTCGTTTAATTGTATGATTATAACGAAAATAAAATGATGTATGAAAGGTCAATGTAGGACTTGGTATGAGATTGAACCATAGGGTTTAAGGAACTATGGTATAGTTTGGTATGGATGGAGTACTTAACCTCATTTCATTGTTTCCTGTTGTGATAATTTTATTAATGGATGGTTGTGGAATGCTTATGGCTTACTGAGTTATATACTCATTCGGTGTTTGCTTGTCACCTATTCTAGGTTTCTTGGACTCGTCTCTTTTTGCGTGATCGTGCCGTCGTCGAAGTCATCACACCGGCTAGCAACCTTTGGTACTTTCTTCTTAGTTGGTCTAGGAGAACATTTCGGCATGTATAGGCTATTATGTTATGTTTGAACTTTGGTATGTAAACTTTTAGCCATGCGAAAATGGCATAAATGTTCGGTTGGATTTGGTTTTATAACGTTAGGTCGTAAGTCTTGGTAATACGATCTTTATGTCATGGTTGATTATTTTTGGTGTTAAAATTTATGTTATGGCAAAAGTGTAGTAGGGGGGGATGTTTGACAATGATTAGCCTTTGGTATGGCTAGTCATGATTATAATTTTGTGATATATATGATGAATTACTAGTTAGATCAATAAGAAATCACTAAATGGACATAGTTGCTTCAGTAACAGATGCTGGCAGCAGCAGTGATGTGGGATTGAAAAATTACAACAATTAGTAGGAATGGAATTAAATAGTGGATAAATTATTTAATCGAAGCTCGATGAGTCTATTTTCATATAGAAGTAACGAAACAATCATATGGACAGTATGTTAAGAGATATTCAGGTTCTCGCGAGACAGGGCCAGAACGGTTTCTGGGTTCCCTGTTCCGACTTTGTAAATTTATTATGAATTAACCAGAGATAATTAGGAGCCATGCCATATATGTATAGATTCCTCTTTAAGTCTAGTTTCTATAGAAATAAACGGCATCAGTATTGAAGTTCTGTACAGGGAGATATCCAGGTCGTAATGCACAAAGGTCAGTGTAGTGGACCCCAGTAACATGGGAGACTTTGACTAATAAACTGTACTAATTGGCCCGACCAAAAATTCTAGAAAAAAATATGTAGATGGGAATATGAGTCTAGTTTCAAGGAAAATTCACAGAACTGGATTTCGAGTCCCAGAGCTCAAGATATGATTTTTAAAGTGACTAGTACGCAGATTGGCAGCTTGTCTGGAAAAATTTTTAATAAGTGGTTTGAAGTCTGTTAACACCTCGTGTTCGACTCCGGCGACGGTCTCGGGTTCGGGGTGTCACATTTGATTGGTATTAGAGCTATGGTTTAGTCGGTTCTAGGACTACCATAGCACGTATGAGTCTAGCTATACATGCCTTAATGTTAATGTTTAAATGTGTGATGACTTCTGACGGTTAAAATTTTTGTTTTGGTTAGTAAATGGATCCCGGTGTAGAGAGAACCTTGGCGGATGACGTTGAAAGTGTAGCGGCTGCTCCTGCACAAGGGACGCCGCCTGTTGAACCTCAGTCATCTGCGAATAATCAAGGTGAGGGGGCTAAACAAGCCTTCTTTACCATGATGAATGAGTGGGTCGCGCAATATGCCCGAACCAATCCGGCTGTCCAACAATTCCCGAATTTGAATAATCCACCCCAAGAGCCCGTAATGCCATCAGTTGCTGATCCTGTGAGGCTGAGTAAACCACCTGTAGACTTGATTAGGAAGCGCGGGGCTGAGGAGTTCAAGGCCATAGTTACTGATGATGCCGAAAGGGCCGAGTTCTGGCTTGATAACACCATTCGGGTGTTCGATGAACTGTCATGCACACCCGATGAATGTCTAAAGTGTGCTATATCTTTGTTGCGAGACTCAGCCTACTACTGGTGGAGGACCTTGATTTCCATAGTCCCAAACGAACGAGTTACTTGGGATTTCTTCCAAGCGGAATTTCGAAAGAAATATATTAGTCAACGGTTCATCGATCAAAAGTGTAAGGAATTCTTGGAACTCAAGCAAGGCCGTATGACAGTATCTGAGTACGAACATGAATTCGTAAGGCTCAGTAGGTATGCCCGGGAGTGTGTAGCTGATGAGGTTGCTATGTGCAAAAGATTTGAAGAAGGATTGAATGAAGATTTAAAGCTACTAGTGGGTATTCTGGAGATAAAAGAATTCGTGACACTAGTCGAACGAGCCTGCAAGGCGGAAGAACTTGGAAAGGGGAAGAAGAAGGCTGAATTTGAAGCTAGAGACTATCGTAAAAGATCGACGGGTAAAGCTCCGTTCTCAGCTGTAAAGAAGTTCAGGGAGGACACTAATAAGTCGAGGATGACTGCGGGAATTTCCATCAGAGCACGACCATCGACGGACTCCCGAACTACTTCGGTAGCTAGTGTGGGCAATAATCGTCTAGAGAGACCTGAGTGTCCCCAATGTGGAAGACGACACATAGGTCAATGTTGGGGTAAGTCTATTAACAGGGCCTGTTACGGATGCGGTTCGAAGGACCACTTCATTAGAGATTGCATGGAGCTTGATGAGAAGAATAAGGTTCAAGGTGCAAGACCTAGTGGAGTGACAACTAGAGGTAGACCACCGAGAATTTTAGGAGGTAGGGGTGGTAGTCAGAGAGGGGTCTCTGATACGGCTGTTCGAGCCGAGAACCGTACTCCTGCTAGAGCATATGCCATTCGCGCACGAGAGGAGGCATCCTCCCCTGACGTCATCACTGGTACCTTCACTCTCTTTGATACTAATGTGATTGCATTGATTGACCCTGGCTCTACTCATTCATATGTATGTGAAACCTTAGCATCCAGTAAGACTCTACCTGTTGAGTCTACTGAGTTCGTAATTCGGGTGTCAAATCCCTTGGGTCGTTACGTGCTTGTCGACAAAGTGTGTAAGAGATGTCCCCTAGTAATTCGAGGTTCTTGTTTTCCGGCGGACTTGATGCTTCTGCCGTTTGATGAATTTGATGTTATTCTTGGTTTGGATTGGCTGACCGCGCATGATGCGGTTGTGAATTGCAAAAGCAAGACTATTGATTTGAGGTGCGCAAATAACAAAGTAATCCGAGTTGAGTCTACGGATTTGGAGGGGTTGCCAGCTGTAATATCAGCAATGTTGGCCCAGAAATATGTAAGAAAAGGGTGCGAAGCATACCTTGCGTATGTACTTGATGATAAAGAATTAGAAAAGAAACCCGAAACTGTGCGGGTGGTTTGTGAATACCCAGATGTTTTTCCTGAAGAATTACCGGGTTTACCACCTGTTCGGGAGGTAGAGTTTGGTATTGAGCTTGTACCTGGAACTACGCCAATTTCGATAGCTCCGTATCGTATGGCACCAACCGAGTTAAAGGAATTGAAAGCTCAATTGCAAGAGTTGACGGATAGAGGTTTCGCTCGACCAAGTTTCTCACCTTGGGGTGCACCAGTATTGTTCGTGAAAAAGAAGGACAGAACCATGAGGTTGTGCATTGACTATCGTCAGTTGAATAAAGTGACCATAAAGAATAAATATCCGTTACTGCGTATTGATGATTTGTTTGATCAATTAAAGGGAGCCTCAGTGTTTTCAAAGATAGATTTGAGATCGGGTTATTATCAGTTGCGGATTCGAGATTCGGACGTACCCAAAACTACTTTCAGAACGAGGTACGGTCACTACGAGTTCTTAGTGATGCCATTCAGGCTCACTAATGCCCCTGCGGTATTTATGGATTTGATGAATCGGATCTTCAGACCCTATTTGGATCGGTTCGTAGTTGTGTTCATTGATGACATCTTGGTCTATTCAAGAGATGAGACTGAACATGCTGAACACCTGAGATTAGCGTTGCAAATTTTGCGGGATAAGCAGTTATATGCGAAGTTCAGTAAGTGTGAGTTCTGGTTAAGAGAGGTTAGCTTCTTGGGTCATGTGGTATCCGCATCGGGTATTCGAGTTGACCCGAGCAAAATTTCAGCCATACTTAATTGGAAGCCTCCAAGAAATGTTACCAAAGTTCGGAGCTTCCTGGGGCTCGCCGGTTATTACCGACGATTTGTAAAAGGTTTCTCGATGATAGCCACACCAATGACGAAGCTACTTCAAAAGGATGCTAAGTTCGAATGGACGGAGAAATGTCAGAAAAGCTTCGATCAACTGAAAACTCATTTGACTGAAGCTCCAATTTTAGTACAACCCGAATCAGGCAAAGAGTTTGTCATTTATAGTGACGCATCCCTACTCGGGTTGGGTTGCGTATTGATGCAAGAAGGTCGAGTTGTGGCCTATGCGTCGAGACAATTGAAGCCACATGAGAGAAATTATCCAACCCATGATCTCGAACTAGCCGCCATCGTATTTGCTTTGAAAATATGGCGACATTATTTGTTTGGCGAAAAGTGCCATGTATTTTCGGATCACAAAAGTCTCAAATATTTGATGACTCAAAGAGACTTAAATCTGCGACAAAGACGTTGGCTTGAGTTGTTGAAAGATTACGAGCTTGTCATTGATTACCACCCGGGAAAGGCTAATGTGGTTGCGGACGCCTTAAGCCGAAAATCGTTGTTTGCTTTACGAGCGATGAATGTGCACTTGTCTATTCTACCCGACAATGTGTTAGTAGCTGAATTAAAAGCCAAACCATTATTGATTCATCAAATTCGTGAAGCCCAGAAAGTTGATGATGAATTGGTTGCAAAACGGGCTGAGTGTGTTCCGAACAAGGAATCGGAGTTTCAAATGGATGACGATGATTGTTTGAGGTTCAGAAGTCGTTTGTGTGTTCCAAGGAATTCGGAACTTATTTCGATGATTTTGAATGAGGCTCATAGTGGCCGAATGTCTATCCACCCGGGTAGTACTAAAATGTACAACGATCTGAAACGTCAATTTTGGTGGCCGGGCATGAAACGAGACATTTCTGAATTTGTTTCAAGGTGTTTGATATGTCAACAAGTAAAAGCGGAACATCAAGTGCCATCTGGATTACTTCAGCCAATCATGATACCCGAATGGAAATGGGATCAAGTGACAATGGACTTTGTGTCTGGGTTACCTCTGACTCAGAATAAGAAAGACTCGGTCTGGGTTATTGTTGATAGATTGACCAAGTCTGCTCATTTTATCCCTGTCCGTACAGATTTTTCGCTCGATAAATTGGCAGAAATATACATCTCCCAAATTGTTCGATTGCATGGTGTACCTATTTCTATCGTGTCAGATAGAGACCCAAGATTTACATCGCGATTTTGGAAGAAATTGCAAGAAGCTTTGGGTACCAAGCTGCATTTTAGCACTGCTTTTCACCCCCAAACCGATGGTCTATCTGAACGAACAATTCAGATACTCGAGGATATGTTGAGATGTTGCGTCTTAGAGTTCTGTGGTTCATGGGAAAGATATTTGCCTTTGATTGAATTTGCTTATAACAATAGCTTTCAATCAAGCATTAAGATGGCACCTTACGAGGCTTTATACGGTCGCAAGTGCCGTACCCCATTATTTTGGACTGAACTTAGTGAAAGTAAAATTTTTGGGGTTGATTTGATTAAGGATGCCGAGCAGAAAGTCCGAGTAATTCGCGAAAGTTTGAAAGCCTCTTCGGATCGTCAAAAGTCGTATGCAGATTTGAAAAGAAAAGACATTGAATATCAGGTTGGAGATAAAGTATTTCTCAAAGTTTCACCCTGGAAGAAGGTGCTTAGATTTGGTCGTAAGGGCAAATTGAGTCCGAGGTTCATCGGTCCGTACGAAGTGTCCGAACGAGTTGGACCAGTTGCATACCGATTAATTTTACGCCCTGAGCTTGAAAAGATTCACAATGTTTTCCATGTCTCGATGCTTCGACGATATAGGTCCGACCCGTCACACGTAATCACTCCATCTGAGATCGAGATTCAGCCTAACTTGAGTTATGAAGAAGAACCGGTTCGCATTTTGATGCGTGAAGTAAAAGAGTTGCGAAATAAGAAAATCCCATTAGTGAAGGTGTTGTGGCATAAACACGGAATTGAAGAAGCCACTTGGGAACTTGAGGACTCTATGAAGGATCGATATCCAAAATTATTCACCGGTAAGATTTTCGGGGACGAAAATTTCTTGAGTGGGGGAGAGTTGTGACAGCCCAAAATTGACCCTAGTCGGGAAGTGGTTTCGGGACCACAAAACCGAGTTACAAGAAAATTTATTTTAATTTTAATTGCATATATTAAATGTGGTAGTGTATGTGTGGAAATAATAAAGGTTTAAAATTAGCCTTAGGAATGTGGATTTTCATGAAAGGACTTAGTTGAGAAATATAGAAAAGATGATAGATAAATTGAAAGGATTAAATAATAACAAGGTGAGAAAGTATGGATTTGCATGTCAAAATGCCCTTAATTCATGAAGTGGCCGGCCATGTGATGATGGTCCTCCATTAAGTCAAGTTAAATACAATTTATAATGGTAAATGATAAAATAATCTAAATAGAAACATAAATTAATAAGAAATGGAAGGTGGGAGAGTGTCATCTTCTCCTTGCAAAACCGAACATAAAGGAAGAAGGAAAGAAAAATGGTTAAAAAGCATTCGGTCAACTTAAGGGATTAATCAAGGTAAGATTGCATGTTATTTTTCATTAAATTTTGTTAAATTTAGTTAATAGACAAATCCATATTATAACCCATAGGGTGATTTCTCTATTTGGTGAAAAAAAAAATGAGGAACTATGTGCTCAAATGAAATGAAAAAAAAAATGATATTGCATCGAAATTGTATATTCGGCATTTAAAATTAAGTACATAGGTGATGTTAGATTGATCTTGCATATTCGGCTATATAGTATGCACATTGGTGAAATTTCTTTGATTCTATACAATCGACCAAATGAGGAGGTTGGTTTACAAAGTTGAGTTTGATTCATAATTATGTATATTTGAATGTAATCATATTTGGCATAATATTATTTTGGAAGGGATAATACATTTGGCTTTGAGATATAATATGAACATTAGTTGAGACTTGGATGTCTTGAACAAGGATGATTGTAAAAAAAAAAATGGAATTATTAAATTTATATATATATAGGTATCTTGCAAGGTAAATTAAATTACTAAACTTATTTATTTAATCAAGCTCAAGAATCCAAAGGAGGGGAATCAAGCAAAGGCAAAGCAAAGAATATTGAGTAGTTGATTGGGAATCACTTCATCCGACCTAAGGTAAGTCATTAAGCATATATTTTGTATCAATTTAAATGGTTATAACGTCTATGTAATGATGCTGAATGGAACGATAAATATATATATTTATACATGTATGCATGGGGTGATGAAAGTATTGAATAAAAAGAAAAGAGGTGAGATGAATTGAGTTGTTGGTTTAGGCACTAAGTGTGCGGGTGTAAACATTTATGATCATGAGATTGGCACTAAGTGTGCGGGTTTAAATTGTACAGCACTAAGTGTGCGAGTTTACAGTACATGGCACTAAGTGTGCGCGGTTGATTATTAAGCACTATGTGTGCGAACCCAATATATATTTTCTATAAATTATTTACATTAAGGGTGCGACTTTACCGAGTCGATTTTGGACAGCGGAAAAAGGTAAGTGTGCGAACTTGAAATGCATGGTACTAAGTGTGTGAGTTTAAAGTGCATGGCACTGAGTGTGCGTGGGTGATTACTAAACATTATGTGTGCAACCCAATATATATATTTTCCATAAATTATTTACACGAAGGGTGCGGCTTTACCGAGTCAATTTTGGACAGCGGAAAAGGTAAGTACCTTGAGTTCATGGCTAATAGGCGCTATGTTTATATTTGGAGTTGAGCTTGGTAAGTTTTGAACCTATGTGACGATTATAGTTGAAGTCACGTACATAAGGTTCATTGTGGAATAGGTGAAAGTTCGTTTAATTGTATGATTATAACGAAAATAAAATGATGTATGAAAGGTCAATGTAGGACTTGGTATGAGATTGAACCATAGGGTTTAAGGAACTATGGTATAGTTTGGTATGGATGGAGTACTTAACCTCATTTCATTGTTTCCTGTTGTGATAATTTTATTAATGGATGGTTGTGGAATGCTTATGGCTTACTGAGTTATATACTCATTCGGTGTTTGCTTGTCACCTATTCTAGGTTTCTTGGACTCGTCTCTTTTTGCGTGATCGTGCCGTCGTCGAAGTCATCACACCGGCTAGCAACCTTTGGTACTTTCTTCTTAGTTGGTCTAGGAGAACATTTCGGCATGTATAGGCTATTATGTTATGTTTGAACTTTGGTATGTAAACTTTTAGCCATGCGAAAATGGCATAAATGTTCGGTTGGATTTGGTTTTATAACGTTAGGTCGTAAGTCTTGGTAATACGATCTTTATGTCATGGTTGATTATTTTTGGTGTTAAAATTTATGTTATGGAAAAAGTGTAGTAGGGGGGGGATGTTTGACAATGATTAGCCTTTGGTATGGCTAGTCATGATTATAATTTTGTGATATATATGATGAATTACTAGTTAGATCAATAAGAAATCACTAAATGGACATAGTTGCTTCAGTAACAGATGCTGGCAGCAGCAGTGACGTGGGATTGAAAAATTACAACAATTAGTAGGAATGGAATTAAATAGTGGATAAATTATGTAATCGAAGCTCGATGAGTCTATTTTCATATAGAAGTAACGAAACAATCATATGGACAGTATGTTAAGAGATATTCAGGTTCTCGCGAGACAGGGCCAGAACGGTTTCTGGGTTCCCTGTTCCGACTTTGTAAATTTATTATGAATTAACCAGAGATAATTAGGAGCCATGCCATATATGTATAGATTCCTCTTTGAGTCTAGTTTCTAAAGAAATAAACGACATCAGTATTGAAGCTCTGTACAGGGAGATATCCAGGTCGTAATGCACAAAGGTCAGTGTAGTCGACCCCAGTAACATGGGAGACTTTGACTAATAAACTGTACTAATTGGCCTGACCAAAAATTCTAGAAAAAAATATGTAGATGGGCATATGAGTCTAGTTTCAGGAAAAATTCACAGAACTGGATTTCGAGTCCTAGAGCTCAAGATATGATTTTTAAAGTGACTAGTACGCAGATTGGCAGCTTGTCTGGAAAAATTTTTAATAAGTGGTTTGAAGACTGTTAACACCTCGTGTTCGACTCCGGCGACGGTCTCGGGTTCGGGGTGTCACAACTTACTTGAGAATCACCTTTTTAGAGGTTTAGTATCCCTTTTTTAATGCATAGTGTATTCCAACAGTATATCCATTATTAATAAATGTAAATAATTTATTTAACAATGATCCACATTTTTTTATTTAATATTAAGTTAAAACCCATGCCTAATCGAAGCGAATCCGATGTGAAAACTCCTTCTAACACCCACTTTCATATTTAATTAAATCTACCTTGGATCTAAACACAAAATGAATAATCCATCATTGAAACACCCTTCATAAATATTTGATAAACAGTTAGGCTTTGGCTTTTATGACAATACTTACTCTTGTGATATTTAAAACAAATATATGAACTATTTTCAAAATTACTGACATTCCAAAACAGTCGTATTTGGTCATTCATCATCAAAACAATATGGTAACACCCGATACCAGGCTTGGTCATCGAGCCTAAATATAAAGATGTCACACCACCGTCTCACTACTTGTACATTACAATGTTCATTTTATTAAAGCCTACACATGTTATTCTTCGCATTTGCACATGTTTTAAGACGTACATACATTAATCATCATTAAATTATCATGGACTTACATCAATGTACCTTACCGAGTTACATAATCAAGCATTTGGACCACTTAGCAAAGTTTAAAAATTACACATGTAGGTATCAATACTAACCCTAAGGTATCAATATTTTTTAAAGGATATCGATAACACCTAGAAAATCGATACCAAACTTGCATTATGTTTCTCTCTCAAAGATCATACTGTAAAACATTATCGGTACCTATCATAGAGTATTGATATATTTACACTGAGTATCGATACTTGAGCAAAGGTATTGATACCAAACCTTTATACTGACTTCCCTGCATGTTTCAAAACACAGAGGTATTATTTTTAAAACCTAATTATTGATACCTCTGCTATAGTCCTAAAAAATACAGCATACAAAAGTATTTAGTCCATTCCAATTTAGTTTCTAAACATCATGCATCAAATACTTCGACAAATAATCATCCAAGAGGTTAAATTTAACAGTAAACGTCAGAACATGTCCGAACAAGAAACATCTTGCCATCATCAATGTTCATAAACCTAAGCATATTTATAACTCATAAACCTCATAAATAAAAGCAATAACCAGCAAAATGTTCAGAACTAAAATTGCTATAAACAGGTCTACTACATTGCCTTATTCCCTAAAATGTAAATAAATAATGAACACCTACGAAATATTAACAAGTCTTCCATGGATCACTCCCTCGGAAAAAAACCACATTGCCCACACCAAAATATCACTTATCTGTATATGTTGAAAAGAGTAGGTGAGCTTAAACAAACAAAGTGAATAATTAGAATAATAACTATGCAAACATGTCATCATACAACCAAAAAACAACCATATATATACAATTATCATATTCTGTTGTCAAGTGCCATATAATACCTATTCATTCCTTGTCTATTAGTTAATTTACATAGCATTTACGTACTCATTCAAGCATATATCACATAACACATATTCCATTAATCATATATCACATTTCACACATTCACGTATAATGATAAATTGGCTCTTGAGGTATGAAACATAAAGTGGGCACTATCACCACACATTGAATATACGAATCTCCAATCACACCAAATGACTAATTGAGTCAAACATATCATATAAATGAATCATATAGCTAACGCTCTGGAATGACAGAAATGTGCAAATATACACAATCACAACAAGTAATAAAGTGACAAGTAAATGTTGAGTTATCGTACCCACAGGGAGTGTGAAAAGGATTATTTATGAATGCAATTTTAAAAACACTTTGGTGAAGAAAATAATTTGATTTGAGAAGGTGATTAAAAACTAGGATTTTAACTAAGTAAAATAAAAATAAAATAAATAACAGTTCCAATGTATGATATCAAAATATGATTTTAATCAAGATGACATAATTGTGCTAGGTTAATTACATTTCTTAACTTAGAATTATTAAACTATGTTTATGTTGTTACGAATAAATTTATGGCAACTCAGAAATTTGCTAACTTATGAACATACTCACCTACCAAAATCCATTCATCTCTTGAATATACCTCTATGTCAATTCAACCGATTAAACAAATTTTAATAGGCAAATGTGTTAATGCACATACATACTTATGAAATTAAAATAATCTCTTGTACATATCTCTATGTCAAATCAAACAATTAATTCAATCTCATAAGCACATAAAAGATTACGTGAGGTAACAATGTATTTCTATCTTAAAACAGTTTAATCACAATAATCTTGCAAGTTATGCAAGGCAAATATATTGTTAGATACCGTTGCTAATTTAACCCTCAGCTACCTTAGATGATTAAACATGCATTGATTAAGTATCTTGTCAATTAATTACAATTTCAATCCATTTAAATAATTAATTCATTAGTTACCTTACAACTGTAATGCAAGAATAACTTAGTCATGGTTTTACTTAATCAAACATCTTCTTGAGGCCTATAACAACACAAACATAATTTTAATAAATTAAGTACCCGAAATGAAATCAACCTAACATGAATTAAATTTAAGCCATATCAGTTGAATTAAACATTTCAACATCACAAATATTCATAGACATTTATCAAATCCAGTGTTTCTCTATGGCTTGAATGGTTTGCTCCACTCTTCCTTCTCTGCTTGTTCTTATTAAACTGAGGCTGCTACGAACACTTTAATGATGCTTCAAATGGTGGGTGAATGACTCTTTTTCAAGAGGTGAAATCAGCAAAAGAATAAATAAAAATAGATGGGAAATGAAGAGAGAAAATTGAGAGACAAGAGAAGAGATGAGAAAGTTGAGGTGTGTTTCAAATGAACAACCAAGAGGGGTTTTTATAGGTTGAGAAGGCTGCTAAAAATAGTCAAAATCAGCAACCAAAGAGCCCTCCCATGGTCGGCCACACATGTGGCAAGTTTAAAGATTTCAAACTTGCTATATTGAGGTAGGGGCAAATCTAGAAAGGCACAAATAGTGGGGGGTTTGTTTGCAATTTGAAAAAGTATTTAAGGGTCATTTTGCAAGATAATTAATCAGCCAAGCAAGATGATTGGGTCAGCATGTGGGACAGTTTTGGGCTGCCCAGTACTTGGCCAATTCAGTTTTCTTGGTTCAGCTCAACTGGGCCACTTTTCATAATTAATTAATAATAATTTATTTAACCCAAATTAAATTGGATATAAATTAAAATTAATTATATTATGAATTAATGCACATAATTTGGACTGGCTTAGACTGAAAAATTAATTTTCCTTGATGCTTTATAAATTGTTTCTCGATTTTGTGCTTCAACAATGTCTACCAAGCCGTTTTTCGCTCTTTGTGCAAATTTGTCAAAAATAATCAAATTTAATTATAAATTAATTAAAATTCACTATGTTAATAATTTAAGTACAAAATAATTATTTTATAATAATTATATATTTTTCGACAAGAATTTTACCGAACTTGCATGAATTTGAGTTAAAAAAGGCATGAAAAAGTGTGTATATTTTCGTGTTTCCACACCCATAAACTTAATTCAATGATCGTCCTGAGTAATGCACAAATTTGAAAAGAATTTCTCAAAAATACCTTTGAAAAATTCCTTCAGAACAACATTCTTCCCAACAATCATGAATTTGGTATACTTATGCTCAAGAACAAGAAATTTGATATTTATGCTACTTATACATACATATCATTCAAATTAATCTCAATCATTCTTATGATAGCAAAAATTAGATTAAATGCTTGAAGACATGTTAATCCCTACCAACTTGATTTTATGTCCTTATTCAAGATTAAGCTACAATCATTAAGTTTAACTTATGCCTTCATATTTTGAACATAGCAATTTCTCTCCACTAATGTAGGTAGCATAGAAACTTGAATCAATAGGTCTTTAACAAGGTTGTAATGTGGCTAGGCTAGGGGTGAGTAAAAGATAAATTTAGGCTAAAAACCCCAGACTTAGCTTCAATAGGACCTTCAGAATATTTACCTTCAATACACCAACTAACTTTGCTTTCACATGTTGTTTTGTAAATCTGTTTTCTTTCAAGTACACATTGTAACAGTCTGATTTTGTCCAGTGGTTTCGAGACCACGTAATCGATTCTGAAAAATATTTTAATACTATTTTCTGTGTCTTTGATATGTGAATTTATATCTACGAAGTTTCTATGATTTAATTTGTCTGTTTCTATGGTTAATTATGAAATAGGATTTAATTGCATAAATAATAAAATTTGCATGCCATTTATTCAATGTGTTTAATTAGCATGGCTTTGGATTATTTTGGCCTTATGTGGCAATTACTCCATTGAATTTACGAGTGGTCATAAATGACCTTGTTTTATGAAATAGATATGTTTATTAATGAGGGATATAATAGTAATTCATGCTTTAACATGAATTAAAGAAAACAAATTTCATGCTTGTGTTCATAAAACACATATGAGAACTGAAAATCAAAGAAAATAAAGAGAAGAAAACCATTTTAGGTTTTGGCTAGCTGAATCCTTGATTAATGTATGAATTTTCATCTGTTTTTGATAATTTCTACATTTTTGTGATCATTGCTTCGTGTTCTTTAAAACCCATGTCTGAATTTATGTTTCTATTGAAGATTATGAAAAGTGCCATTGATGATTATATGAGCTTTGTAATGTTTTTATATGGATTATGTAAGATATATGTGAGATTATCATGTTTTGTTCTTGAATTTTTGATGGAATAGAGCTATTTGGGCTAATTTGTGAAAATGAGGCTTTGAAGGTCTAAATTGTGATTTAAATATGTTATTTGGGCTTGTATGTAAGCTATGTATATTCGGCCAAGCTATAGTCTTGGTGAATTTTGTATATTTGTGATTTTGTGAAAAATGGACTAAATTGTCAAAGTGTGAAAATGCATGGGTTAAAATGAAAAGTGCCCTAAATATGTATTCATGGATTATTTTGAATGAAATGAATGATTGAATGGTTGAATTTGAATTGTAATAGATCAAGAACAAAGAAAATCAGACTTAGATCGAGGGAAGTCCAAAATAGTTGACTCGTTTTCATTCGAAATTCGTACGAGGTAAGTCAAATTACAATTTCGTGTTGAATTGACTAAATTTTACGCATACAAATTTTAATCTGTATTAGACGGCCTTGAGAGCCTGATGAATAAATTTCAAATAAACTCTGATATTATGTTAGTATATGAAAAGCTCTGTATGTTTATAAAAGAACGTTGACATTGATCTGAGATATCGAGGAAGATCGTGTCTGGGACACAGGCCTCGATTTGAGATTTACGTGTAAGACCATGTCTGGGACATAGGCATCGTATCTGATTTTGAGTAAGACCCTGTCTGGGATAGAGGCATCATACTGAATTACATGTAAGACCACGTCCGGGACGTCGGCATTGTATCCGTTTATGAGTGTCTGTATCGTTTCTGAACTGTTTGATGATAGAATATGTAACGCCCCATACCCGAGACCGTTGCTGGAGTCAAACACGAGGTGTTAACAGACTTAATTCATTTACTTACACTGTTCATTTTAAAATTTCCAGACAAGCTGGCTAACTGCATCACAGTCACTTTAAAAATCATATCTCGAGTTCCAAAACTCGAAAACCGATTCCGTAAATTTTTCCTGAAACTAGACTCATATATTCATCTATAATTTTTTTTAGAATTTTTGGTCAAGCCAATTAGTACAGTTTATTAGTTAAATTCTCCCCTGTTTCAGGGTTCAACTACTCTGACCTTCATGTATTACGACTTAGATATCTCCCTTTACAGAGCTTCAATACTTATGTCGTTTGTTTCTAATGAAACTAGACTCAAAAAGGAATCTATACATATAAATCATGACTTCTAATTATCTCTGGTTAATTTATGGTAAATTTCAAAATTAGAACAGGG